>NC_133619.1:639355967-639643467 GCF_048593235.1 Sminthopsis crassicaudata | reverse complement strand
CTGCCTCCCTCCCTTCCTATCTTCTGCATCCAGCTGGCATCCCATGCTTCCAGCAGAAACGGGGTTCCGAAAGAAAGACACCGGCCCAAGGAGCGACAACTCCGGAAGCCTTGTCCCTCTAGCCCACTCCTGTCGCCCTAACTCTTCATCTTAGGGCGGCCGGCAGCCTTCTGCTTCCGAGGTGAATGGGAAGATGGGGGCAGATTAGAAACCGGAGGTCTCGGTCCCGGCCTGGTCCGCTGCCAGCTGTGTGTGCCTGCAAAACAGCCCTTCCCCCTTTCTGGGCCTCTTCTCTGGAAAATATGGAGAGGCTGGGCTCGGGCAGATCTCCTTCCATCTGGGAGAATCCAGGCTTCTCTGACTGGGAGACTGGAAGGACATGATCTGATTAGGTACTAATATTCTAGCATCCCAATCCTGAGCATCCTTCATCCTGAGCTTGGGAGTTTCTCACATTTTGTCATTCTCTCCTCATCCCATTTGGGCTCCAAGCTGATGATATCCTGTGGTTCTGTGAGAGGCACTGGGAGTACTAAAGAGCCTGGCTCCTCTGCATCCCAGCTAATGGGCCCTGGGGAGGAAGGGGCTATGCCCCAAGCTAGGAAGTCGCGAGACTCAGCTTCCTGGTAGTCTCTGGCCCCCTGCCAGCTCCCACCCCCAGACACTTTCCTGGGAAGCTCAGGACTAGGGTGGGCTCCACATCTCCTGACTAAGTCATTTTCCCTAGACGGACTGGGGGTGGGGCTGCCACTCTCTCAGTTCACATGGGTAACCAGGAGGCCCCTGCCCTCTGGGGGCCCTCAGGAACCTGGGTGCTTAGTGTGTAGGTGGAGAAGAGGGGAGATTTCCGGAGGAGCAGGGACGAGGAAGTCCTTAGGGACAGTGAGTCAGCAGAGGCCATGGCCTGAAAAAGAAACGGCCCCTGTCAAGGAATTGGTCTCAGGCCTTAGGAGTCCCCAGGCCAAAGCAGAAGAGCAGAGGAAATCCCGCGCTCACAGGTCTGGATGGAGACCCTCGTCCAACCATGGTGGAAAACAGAGATGCCCTTCTCTCTCTAGGTCTCGTCCTAATCTAGGGAGGCAGAGGAAGTCTGGAGGCACCAACTGGCCCTCCTTAAGGAGGTTTAGTGGAAAGCCTCAGGACTTGAACCCTGCTCTATCTATCACCTGGTTTTGAAGTGTATTTCTTCGCCTCCGGACCTCAGCTTCCTCATTAGGCTAAGCCATCTCTAAGGGACTTAGATCCCACGATTAGCCCAGGATATCAGACCCAGAGCAGCCTTCCCTTCTGCCAGCCTCCCCTCCTCCTCCATACCAGTAAAGATCCCGTACTGACAACTGGCAGCACAGCCTGATATCTGACACTTTCGAAGTTCCACCAGCCTCCTGGCCTCTTACCCACCCCCACTCCCGGGCGGGAGTTTTTCCTGTGCTTGCATTCATCAGGTTGGTCACAGTTTCTCTATCCTTGCTCAGGCTCCTGATGCCACCTGGGTTGAAATGGCTCTTTCTCTGGGCCCATCCCCGCTCTCCTCCAGCAAGATCCTCCCACCTGGACATGGACCTTCCTTCTTGGAGCGAGCATGGCTCAATCTACAACTGTCCACCCAGAACTGAAGCTCTTAACCCCATGGGATCCATGAATTTGGAGGAGAAAAAAATACAGCTTTATGTTCATTGTCATCTGGTTGAAATTGAACATATCCTTCAGTCATAACTTGGTCAAAACATAGTAAAGTCATCTTGGGTCCTCTTCGAGAACAAAGGGAACAAAACAGCCAAGACAATGGGCACTATCAGCAGCCTCCGAGACTTAATCGCCAATAGAAATTATAGATATCTTCATATCACGTGACAGTGGCCACAGATTATCTCAGAACGATCATCTCTTGTCATCACTGTTTCAGAATGACTGTAGCTATTAAACCCACTCCTAGATCTTATGTGACCAGCCTTCTGATCTGCAGATTGTATTTCCGAAGGATGGGGCTCTCCTCTCCGATCTTTGCTTTTCTGCGTTTAAAAACATGATCTGAGAAGAGTGTCAAATGCCAAACCTCCCTATTGTCCTGGAACTTAATAAAGCATCCTAAGTTTAAAGGAACCACAGAGGGTGTATAGTCCAGTGATGTCAAACTGAAATAGAAAGGGGGGCTGTAATGCTCTCTGTTTTGGTTTCCTGGAGGTCTCTGGGAGCAGCCTCTGTTTCAGTTCAGTCATCACCACGAGTACAGCCAGGTGTTAAAGTCCAAATCCTTTAGTATTTCTTTCAAAGTCTTGTCTCCTTTCCTGGGCCCCAGGCAGCTTCTTAGAGGCCTATCTCTCCTTGGTTCTGAGGTCGAGCTCCTGCCTCCAGTCCTTTGTCTTCTCTGCCTCTGCCAGCTTCTTCTCTATGGCTCTCAGGCCCTGCTCATATGCTCCACACTGAGTATAAACCAATCATTATATCACTGGGAAACCATTCTTTGTTGTAAGATTAAATCTATCCCACTGAACCATGTTAAACTAGATAACCATTGTCTCTCTCAATTCCACTGACTTAATACCTTGTTTCAAGTTCAGAGGTCTGGCCCATAACAGGGGGCAGTTTGGAAAAGGAGGGGAGGCATTAAACTTGTAAGCCTCATATTGACTTAGAAGCCCACATATTAACTAAATTAACTAAATAGCATACTCAGATCCCAGGTCCAACACTCCCCCCCCAGGCAGTTGGGGGTAAGTGACTTGCCCAGGGTCACACAGCTAGGAAGCGTTAAGTGTCTGAGGTCAGATTTGAACTCAGGTCCTCCTGACTTCAAGGCTGGTGCTCTATCCACTGCGCCACCTAGCCGCTCTCAGGTCCAACACTTTAAAAAAATTAATAATGTTTTAATTCTCTGAATACATGCAAAGATGATAGCTTTTAACATTCACCTTTACAAAACCTCGTTTCCAATTTTTCTTCCTCTTCTCCCCTTCCCCTCCCCAAGACAACAAGAAATCCAAAATAGATTAAAATCTAAGTAAGTGGTTAATACTTATGATTTGCAATAAGCAATCCTTATCTTCAAGATGTTTAGTTGGTTATTGCAATTTACCTTGTAGATGTGCTTGTCTCTTCTATTAAGGACATGAGATTTGCAAATCATCAGTCGCTTTTATGCCTGGGTTGGTGGTTTCCAATTTTGAAGTTGTCGATTCATACAACTCTGGATCCACACCTTATAGTATAAAATGACAGTCAGTGATGGCAGGATAAAACATGAGAGATTCTTCTACATATATTTCCCTATTCATCAATAAGTACCCCCAAAAACCAGATCAAAAGGGGAAAAAACATGAGAAAGGAAAAAAAAAAAAAAAAAAAAACCAAGCAAACAATCACCAACAATGACAAGGTGAAAATACTATGTTTCAATCCACATTCAGTCCCCATAGTCTCTCTCTGGATGCAGATGACACTTTCCAGGCCAAGTCTATTGGAACTGCCTTAAATTGCCGCATTGTTGAAAAGAGCCAAGTCCATCGCATTTGATCATCACATAATCTCCATGCTGCTGTGTACATGTTCTCTTGGTTCTGCTCCCCTCACTCAGCATCAGTTCATGTAAGTCTTTCCAGGTTTCTCCGAAATCAGCCAGATCCAACACTCTTTGGAACACAACAAACTGATTTAAAAACAGAAGATTTGGGGCAGCTGGGTGGCACAGTGGATAGAGCACCAGTCCTGAAGTCAAGAGGACCTGAGTTCAAATCCAACCCCAGACATTAACACTTCCTAGCTGTGGGATCCTGGGCAAGTCACTTAACCCCAATTGCCCTGCAAAAAGGAAAAACAAAACAAAATTTAAAAAGCAGAAAAGTTATTTCTTTAGTGACAAGCAAGTTGAGTACACCAGGAGAGATGTTTCAAAGAAATACTTTTAATTTGCCTGGGAGTGATTTATTCTCTATTCTGAGAGCTAGGGGACTCCTCTCCCCCTCCAGTTGTGAGAGTCGGAGCATCAGAAGCTGGAAGCCTCTAGACACTAGAGACAGAACCTGCAGAATCCCAGACAAAAATAGGCAGAGATAGCATATCAAAGTAATAAGCGGAGAATCTGGGTGGGAGAGAACTGGAAAATAACATCTCCCAGGAGAAAACCAAAGTGGTTCCTGACCCCAAATGCCTTGGTTGCCTGCTTCTAGAGCCACTGAAAGACATTACGGATGTTGGCAAGACAATTCTTTCCCTTTAAAATGGAGAACAGCTTTTTGTGGTAACAGAGTAGATACCCATCAACAAGGGAATAGCTAAACAAATTATGGCACATTAATGTAATGGAATATTACTGTGCTGTGAGACAGAGCAACCATAACAAATACAGAGAAGTGTGGAAAGAGCCATATGAACAGATGCAAAGTGAAGTAGCAAACACAAGGGTTCAGTCAATAAAACACTCATTAGGAGCCTGTTAAGTGCCAGACGCTGTTCTAAGAGCTGGGGAGACAAAGATAAAAGACAGCCCCTGCCCTCAAGTAGCTTACATTCTAACAGGGAATCCAATAGGCAAACAAATTATACAGGATAAGAAATTAGTAGCACAGCAAAGGCTTTAGAAATAAGAGAGATTGGAAAGGACTTCCTGCAGAAGGTTTTGCAAAGGTGAATATAGAAAACTATCTTTGCATATATTTGGAAAAATAAAATACCATTAAAAAAAAAAAGACTTCTTCATGAACTGATGTTGAACGAAACAGGAAGAATCAGGAATACATCATACGCAATAACAGCAAAAATGTGATGATCAACCATGAAGGACTTGGTTCTTCTCAGTGGTTCAGTGATCCAAAGCAGTCCTAATAGACTTTGGACAGAAATGCCATCTGCATGCAGAAGAACTATGAAGACTGAATGTAAATCAACACGTTACGTTCACTTCTTTTCTTTTTTTTTTTAATCTCTTCCATGGTTTTTCCCATTTGCTCTGATTTTTCTCTTCTTGCATGATTCATAAAGCAATATAATATATATGTATATATATATATATATATATATATATATATAATATTTTTTTAAAAGACTTCTTGTGAAAGGTGAGATTCTGGCTAGAACTTGGAGAAAGTCAGGAGGCAAGGATGAGGAAGGAAGAGCATTTCAGGCTTCGGGAGACAGTCAGTGAAAATGCTTGCAGCAGAAAAATGAAGAGAGTTTTTCATTTAAAGAGCAGCCTGGAGGCCAGTGTACTGAATTGGAAGAGCATACTTGGGGGTGAGATGGAGTTGGGGTGAGAGTAAGGTTTAAGAATACCAAAGGAAGGCCAGGTTTTGAATGCCAGAGGATTTTATATTTGAGCCTAGAAGTGACGGGGAGCCAACGGAGTTTACTGAGAGATGACGCGGACATCTGAGTAAAAGCTGGACTGGAGTGGGGGGAGACTTGTAGCAGGCAGCCCAACCAGCGGGCTATTGCGTATATACATATTGTGTATACACATATACACACATACATATAATATGAGAGAGTCCCTACCTGGCAGTGTCAGGGAAGAGAAAGTGTCATTTGTGGGAGATGATACAAAGATAAAATCGACGGGCCTTTGTAACGTGCAACATAGGAGGTAAGAAAGAGTGAGGAATCAATGAGAGGATGGGATTACTCTGGAAAGTTACAGAAAAATTAGAGGGAGGGCAGGCCTTGAGGGGAAACATCACAGTGAATTCAGTTTAAGATATCTACCGGACATCCAATTCAAGATGGAGATGTGAGGCTGGAGATCGGAAGACGAGTTAGAGCTGGATAAGTACATAGAGATTAATGAGATCACCAAGTGAAATAATGAAAGGGGAGAAGGGAAGACCACCCAGAACAGAACCCTCTGGAGCCAGTGGTTAGCAGATCTGACCTAAGGAAGAGCCAGAAAAGGAGATTGAGAGTGTTTATATAAGTAGGAAAAAGAATCAGGAACAAATATCTTGAAAACATGGGGGGAATATCATTAAGGAGAAGAGGCTGACCAAAATGTCAAAGGCAGCAGTGAGGTCAAGCGGGATGGAGACTGAGAAAGGGTCATTCCGTTTGGCAAGGCAAGAGATCGTAGTTACTTTGGAGAGAGCAGTTTGACGAAGGATGAAGTCGGAGCCAGACTTCCCAGTGGAAGAGAGTGAGAGAAAAGAAAATCGTCAGTGTTTTCAAGGGGTTTAGGGAGGAGAGAGAGGGGACAATATAGGAGGGGTCAATAGCTCAAGGGAGGGGTTTTTGAGAATGAGGGAAACCTCTAAGCAGCTAGTAGAAAAGGGGAGTTTGAAGATTAATGAGAGAGCGATCATGACGAAGGAAACAATCTGCTAGAAAAGACAGGATGGATGGGATTGGAGTATTTAAAGGAATTTGTCTTGGCAAGGAGAAGGACCACTCATGGGAGACTGGGCTGAAGGAGGAGAGAGTGGCAGAAGACATCTGGTAACGATAGGAAGAAGCCCCAGCTCTTGGGGAATGGCCTACACATGGAAAGAACAACACAAAGCAATAGAGAATGAGTGTTGCGTTAAGGCTGGGGATGCTGTTTTTCCCATGTAGGTTATATGACGTGGTCTTTCTAGACATGGCTCTTAGGGAGGCAAAAATAGATCTTTCTAAAGTCTCCTTTCCATCCCCTTTTCTAAGGGAGACTTTAATTCTTGCCAAGAAAAAAAAAAAAAGGTTTGGGGTCATGAGATTGGCCACTCTTCTCTCCTCAGAGAGAGGGGATAGAACGATAGTAATCTGATCCCTTAAATAGTAGTATTATTAAGGGCATACACACACATATACACACACACACACACACACACACACACACACACATATATATATATATATATATATATACACATATACACACATCACATATAATATTTTCTATCTATCTGTATTAGGTTCAGGCTTTGCTTTGATTGCTGTCCCTTAATGGGGAAAAAGTGCTCCAAACTCTATAGCCAAAGCTCTGCTCATCAAATGCCCGTTTCACAAGGAATAACAGTTTACTGTTGTTTTTGTTCAGTCATTTCAGTTGTATCCTCCTCTATCTGGGATTTTCTTGGCACAGATTTTGGAGTCGTTTACCATTTCCTTCTCCAGTTCATTTTACAGAAGTGGAAACTGAGGTAAATGCTAGAATCACACAGCTAGCAAGTGTCTGAGGTCAGATTTTAATTCAGGGCTTCCTGACTCCAGATCCAACACTATCCATTACATCAGCTAACTGCCCAGTAATGAATAAGCATAGGATCAGCAAATAAACCCATTTATCCAAATCGATAGCAAACTGAAAACAGAGAAGGTATACATATGGGAATATATACCAGACAAATACAGAGTGAATTAATTCTCCCATTGGAAGCTTGATAATTCCGCTCAAACAAAAGAGAGAGCTTCAGATCTTATCCAGAGAGAAATTCCCCAAGCTCTCTAGGGTAACAAATTGAGGGGAAAGACATAACTGAGGTTCCAATTCTTCTGTGTCAGTTTTTTCCGGAAGTCTTTCTCTCCCATCAGGAATTTGAAGAGAGAATCAAGTGTCTTTTTCTTGAAGATGAAAGCCTAAAAACCATGCCCCCTATTCTCCCAAGCTCTCACTGATTCTGGGGTTCAGAAAGTGTGAGGAAAAAAAAAGAAATAATGAAGGGCCTGGTTTCAAAGAATGGGAAGATTTAAATCAACATCCTACTCAGCTCAAGAGAAAGAATTAATGGATTTGAAATGGGGACTGAGGCATATATTTTTGGACACGGACAATATGGGAATTTGTTGTGCTTAATTACACATCTTTGTAACAGGTTTTGTTTTTCTTGTCTTCTCAATGGTGGGGAGAGGATTCACAGTGGTGAGAAGTGAAAAGAAGAGGTTAGAATTTGGTAAAAACAAAAATAAAATTTAATTTAAACAAAAAAAAAAGGGAAACCCTGAGTGATTAATCTCCAGTAGTGAGATTTGCCTTATGCAAATGGGTAACATTGACAAAATTACAAAGTGCAAGCTTGGCCCCAAAGCAGGTAAATAAGAAGGCACTTCCCCTGGCTCCCTTGGGTGGATATGAAATATTGTATAGAACATCAGATTTGTTAATGTACTGATTATTGGTTTGTTTTTCTCTCTTTTCTTTTTCTTTATCTTAAAAAAACTTTATCTAAAAAAAAAATTTGTCATAATGAATAATTTCCTGGATAGATGGAGAGGGAAGGATACTAGGGGAAATTGAGGTGAATAGAATGAAAGATAATAAAAAAATCATTTTTTTAAAAATTAGGTGTAAAAATCAAACATTACATAATAGAGATATGTTTTGCATATAATCTTTCTGTTCTTTGGAAGTGGAAGTGATTCTTGATTTTTGTCAAATTCAGAACAATAAATTAATTATCCTTTTTCAAATGGAGTGCAATAATCGGCTCTCATTAAAAGGGTATCTAGATATACCAGGAACACCTAACCTAAGAATGGAAGTTTCCAAAGTAGGAATAGAAATGCTAATGTTGTGTTTTATAAACTCCAGCTTTGTGTATTTCTTTGGATCATTTGAAGTTTAGAAGTCTTTCTGATAAATTTATGAAAAAGAATGATGAAGCTGAATGGAACCTAGGCAGATATTGGGAAGCTAGAAGTGTTTCTTGGCTCCTGAACAGAGAACTGGGTAAGCAGTCTATATTTACCCATGTGAAAAAGAGGCCTGGAACTATTAACTCAAGTTTGGAGCACCACCTGGTGGTTCGTGCCGAGTTTTATTCTGACTAGGTATTCCAGGACACACCCCTGAGAGGAACATGGGCATTGACACCCATCCACCTGTCACTCCACTTCTACTTACCAGGTAATTTCTTTCCTCCACTTAACTGAAAAATAATTGTCTGAATTTCATTTTTTTATTTTGGTTTTGTTTCTTTTATCTTAAGGGAATTTTCTTTTTTCTAATTGCATGTAAAAATATTTTTCAACATTCGTTTAATTTTGAATTGCAAAATTTTCTCCCTTCCTCCTTTACTTCTCCCCTCTCCAAAGCAAGGAATCCGATAATATAGGTTATCTATGTACAATCATTTTCAACATATTTCCCATATTAGAAATGCTGTGAAAGAAAAATCGGAACAAAAGAGGAAAAAACAAAATAAAATGTGAAGATAGTATGCTTTTATCTGTACTGTTTCCATTTCTTTCTCTAAATGTGGTTGGGATTTTCTATTCCATATCTATTAGAATTGTCTTGAATCACTGTATTGCTGAAAACCACTGATAAGTCTGTCACAGTGACCATCACACAATCTTGCTGTTATTGTGTACAATGTTTTCCTGGTTCTGCTTACTTCACTCAGCATCAGTTCACATAAGTCTTTCCAGGCTTTTCTGAAATCAGCCTGCTCATCATTTCTATATATTTTGAAAATGAGGCCTTATCAGAACCTTTAACTGTAAAAATGTTTTCCCAGTTTATTGCTTCCCTTCTAATCTTGTCTGCATTAGTTTTGTTTGTGCAAAAGCTTTTTAACTTGATATAATCAAAATTTTCTATTTTGTGATCAATAATGATCTCTAGTTCTTCTTTTGCTCATCATTTCTAATAAAATAATAGCATTCCATTATATTCATATACAATTTATTCAGCCATTCCTCAGTTGATGGGGATCCCCTCAACTGAATTTCATGTTTTCATTTTTTTAATTTTTATCTTTTTTTCTTCATTATATTTATTTTTTGTTTTGTTGGTGAGGCAATTAGAGTTAGGTGAGACTTGCTTAATTTGTCATTTCCTTCTCCAGCTCATTTTACAGATGAGGAAACTGAGACAAATGGGTTAAGTGACTTGGCCAAACTCACAAAGCTAGTACATATTTGAAGTTGGATTTGAATTCGGGTCTTCCTGACTCGTGATCCAGTGCTTTATCCACTGCATCACAGAATATAACATGACTGTAAAAATAAAACCTTAAAAAGAAGTGTCAAACATTTGAGAATAAGAGTGGTAACTAACAAATTCAACCCAGGGTTTGCCATAGGAAGTGTTTGAAGCAAGATTGGAATACAACTCTTTTTGCCTCAAACACTCTATCCACTATAATGGCTTCAGGCTATTTTTGGTGTGAATTATCAGACATATTTGATCTTTCAACAATTTCTTATGTGGTAAGAGTAAAGAATAGTACTTGGAAACTTATCATTAAAGAAAGGAAAGACTACACATCTCAGATTGGCTAAGATGATAGGAAAAGGATAATGGTAAATGTTGGAGGGGAGGTGAGAAAACTGGGACACTGATACATTGGTGGTGGAATTGTGAACTGATCCAGCCAAAGGGCTATAAAACTATGCATAGCCTTTGATCCAGCAGTGTTTCTACTAGGTCTGTATCCAAAAAGATCATTAAAAAGGGAAAAGGACCTGCATGTGCAAAAATGTTTGTAATAGCCCTTTTTGTAGTGGCAAGGAACTGGAAAGTGAGTGGATGCCCCTCAGCTGAGGAATGACTGAGTAAGTTATGGTATATGAATGTTGTGGAATAATGTTGTTCTGAAAGAAATTATGATCAGGCTGATTTCAGAAAGGCCTGGAAAGACTTACAGGAACTGGTGCTTAATGACAGGAGTAGAACCAAAAGAACACTGTGCAAAGCAACAACAAGATTATATGATGATCAACTGACAGACATGGCTCTTTGACATGGCTGATGTTGAATGAGGTGATTAGAACAATTCCAATAGACTTGGGATAGAGAGAGCCATCTGCTTTCAGAGAGAGAACTATGGGGACTGAATGTGTGGATCACAACATAGTATTTTCACCGTTTTTTGTTGTTTGTTTGCTTGATTTTTTTTCTTTCTCACTTTTTTCTTTTTTGATCTGAATATTGGTTTTCTTGCTGTGTAGGGGAGGGATGAGAGAAAGAAGAATTTGGAATACAAGGCTGAAAACTAATTTTTCATTGGGATAGCTAGTTGGTGCAGTGGATAGAGCGCCAGCCCTAAAGTCAGGAGGACCTGAGTTCAAATCTGACCTCAGACACTTAATGCTTTCTAGGTGTGTGATCCTGGTTAGATGACTCATAATCCCAATTGCCTCAGCAGAAAAAAAGAAAACTATATTTGCATGTATTTTGAAAATAAAAATAAATCAAAATAATAAAAAATCTTCAAATGACTTCCCCCAAAAAAGAAGGAAAGACACAAGCATATTTTGAGCACTTACTATGTGCCAAGTATTTTATAAATATTTTATTTGATTTTCACAATCATCCCAAGAGGTAGATACTATTGTTGCCCCATTTTACAGATGAGAAAATAGGCAGACAGCAGGGAAGTGACTTTCCCAGAGTCCCACAGCTAGAAAGTGTCTGGGAACTCAATTCTTCACAGGCTTAGTACTCCACCCACTGTGCTATCTAGCTGCCTCCTTCTGAAGAAAAGAAATTGCTTAAATGATTGAAAGCTTTAATAAGAAAACAGGGTATATACTGAAAAGGTTGATTAGGTCTCAGATTCCTATTCACCAATTATATATCCTAAGAGGATCAAAGGACCATAGATTGATAATAGGAACAGATCTCAGACATTATCTAATCCTGAAGTGTCAAGCTTTCAGCAGCTTCCAAAACTCCAGAGTGAGATCAGAACCAGATTAAAATGCAATTGGAATATGAAAAATATGTTTCAAAGGATTATACATATATAACCTACATCAAATTGCTTGCTATCTTGGGAAAAGGGAAAGTAAAGAGAAAGGGAAAAAAAGAACTCAAAATTTTACAAAAATGAATATTGAAAATTATCTTTAAATGTATTTGAAAAAAATAAAATACTTTTTAAAAATTAAATTGAATACAAAATTTTAAAAAAAGAATAAAAAAGAAAGACAGAAAAGGAAAATAAAATAAATAATATCTTGTTATGTGTTCAGCAGAACATCAAGGAGGATTCAGAATATATAACAATAAATTTCTATTTTGTAAAAGCATATATAATAATAGAAGAGACTATATTCATGAGTGTCCATCTTTCCTTTGCTTCTTTGTAAGTTATTCTTTTGCTCTTTGCTGTATACTTTTTACTTTATCCCCTTTCATCCTCTCTCACATCCTCTAAGCAAGCTACAAATATAAAATACTATTACAAAAAAAAAAATGTAATTGAAACATATTTAACAAAATGAGTAAAAATACAATGCAATATGGTTAATTTGTGGTTTTCTAAGTCAATTTTCCTCCATCACTTTGTGAGTTTGAAACCACTAACAACCACATTTTACAGAGGAACAATTTAGGGCAGAAAGGTGAAACAGTTACCCCCGAGTCAAACATCAGAGCCAGGGCCTCTGCCTCCAGAATCCCTGACTCCACTCCCTATCTCTCTAGTTCTGGGATCTACATTTCTCTGACACCGAAACCACAGGCTCAATTTAGTTCTGAAAAGACAGCTGAGGAAAAATCATTAAATTTGTATCAGTCACATAGGCAAATTACAGTACTATGGAACTTGCAAGCTACTAAGTCAGATACAAGAGGGGAGAGGAAAGCATAAACATCCAAAGAGGGGCATCTTCTGTATATGTACCAACAAATACAAGGGCTTGCAAAAGCTAGAGCAATTTGGCAGGGAGCAGGATGTGCAGGAGACAGGCGCTAAGTTCCAGATAATTCCACTCAGCAAAATCAGAGAAGACCTCTTGAGCTTGTGGAGGAGTAGAAAGACAAGAGTGGGAAGGAATAGTGCAAACTGCAGAAATGAACAAGCTAAGAAGGGGCACATGGGCAAAGGCCTACCACACCAGACGGCATGGATGACACCCTTGTGCTGACTCGAGAACAGAAATGAATTGTTTGTAAGCAGGTGCTACCAAAACTAGGAAAGAGGCTCTGGTCTTCTAAGAGAGGATGGATACAGGAAAACAGTTCTTCAGCTTACTCCGAACATCTGGTCACATTTGGGCTATCAAAGCAAGGCAAGAAGGCATTCCTGGTCACCCAGACTTGAAAGCATAACCTCACAGAAATCCTTCTAATAAGTGGAACCATGAGCAGAATCCATTGTCCTAATAAAAATAATAAAGGCTCTTGAGGTCCCACTGGTAGAGTCAACCACAGAGAGCGTGCCACTGAAGAAACCACTCTGTCTTCTGCTGCAGATGTGGGACAAAGTACCCACATATGTAATAAGTGCCGGCAATGGGAGAGCCAACCACAAGTTTATCCGAGATTGAATGGAATGAGCCTACCTTTGGGAAGCAAGCATAGGATAAGAGGCAGAAGTCAGCCAGGTCCTGAAAACATTAATTCTGACTTCCTCACCAATGATTTCTGACTCTGAAAATTCAAAGTGTGCAGTATCCTGCTATGCTAAAGGGCAAGTCCCAAGTGACTGTTGTTTTCGAGACATTTTATGGGAATAAGCAAAGGAGACCAGATGAAAAGCCTCATCCCACGCAGGGATATCTAATAAATTTCCTTGCTGAGTTGTTGTTGTTCATACTTTGTTTTGGAAGAGGACCAGTGACACCGTGGGGGAGGTCTTGACTTGTACATGAATTGGAATTGAGACAGAGTTGCGCAAAGTTGTCAGCCTCCTCTCTCAAAGCCCAGTAGCAGGGCAGAAGTCAAAATGACTAGCGATGGCCCCAGATGACCTTAGCGTCTTCGGTATCTGACCTCGTCCTAAGGGCTCCAGTGCTTTGGCTTACTTTGTGGCCATTGGAAAAAACTGTTCTCATCTACCTGTTCTGCCAGGGGATGTTTTCCCATGCTTGGGATAGACATTCCCCTAATTTACCATCCAGTTTGAAGCCTCTCAAACTTTAGGTTTAAACCTGGTTTAGTCCATTTACAAGATGGTTTTCTGGGATATGGCCACTGTACATGCTTCTTGGAGCTCACAGGTAAGGGTGAAGAACACCAAAGGTGGATGAGCAGCTCTCATACCAAGGATACCCACATCCCTACAGAGAGAGGAGAAGAATAAATGCGATCAAACACAGTGTCAGCATGTGGCCTCCATGCCCAAGGTTAGCAACATATGGAGGGAGGATGAAGCCATGAAAGAGGGAATCAATACCTCAGACAAAGGTGCTCAGAGCATCTCAGGGCACATCCTTATTTAACAATCATTTGAGAGGAAGAACCAGTATAATGCCAATGAGAGGCTAATCCTTTATTTCTAGGCCCAGTAAAATGAAAATATTTTCTAAATAACCTAATAAGGAGGAAAGAATGAGGAACAGGGAAGTATGAGGTAGAGGAGAATATAAAACTCATCCAACACTATTACAGGAGAGGCTGAAACAGTGCAAGGCCATAGCACTCAAACCATTTTTCACCAGTTGACAGGATTGCATTTGAATAAAGAACCTCCGCAGACTATGAAAGGGCTAGGACTTTGGGGACTGATAAAAGCTAAGTATATTTAGAATAAACCTAAATTGTTAAGGGAATGTGAATGTAATCGAATATTATTGTTCTATAAGAAATGATGCGCAAGTTCATTTCAGAAAATCCTGGAAAGATTTACATGAACTGATTCTGAGTGAAGTGATCAGAACCAAAGGAACATTATATACAGCAGCAGCAGGATTGTTTTAACGATCCATTTAACCTATATCAGTTTGCTTGCTGTCTTAGGAGGGATCACGGAGGACAGGGGAGAAAAATTTGGAACACAAAGTTTTGTGAAGGTGAATGTTGAAAACTACCTTTGCATGTATTTGGAAAAATAAAATACCATTATATTTTTAATGTGATGAGCAATTATGATAAACTTAGCCCTTCTCATCAATACACTGATTCAAAACAATTCCAACAGACTTCAGATGGAAAATGCCATCCGCATCCAGAGAGAGAACTGGGGAGACTGAATGCAGATCGAAGCACACTTTTTTGTTTGCTTGATTGCTTTTTCCTTCTCATGTTTTCCCCTTTTTGTTCAGATTTTTCTTTCACAACATGACTGACATGGAAACATATTTAAAATGATTGTACCTATATAATATATCAGATTGCTTGCTGCCTGGGGAAGGGAGGAAGTAAGAAAGGGAGAAAAAAAGTTTGGGACTCAGAATTTTTTTTAGAATTTTTCTTTTCATTTTAATTTTATAAGGAGCTCAAAATATATACCAAAATTATGTAACGTTCTTACATCAACCCTAGATAAAGGAAAATTTTCATAATAGCTTTTTAGTTTTCAAAAGACATGCAAAGATAGCTTTCAACATTCACCCTTGCAAAACCATGTGTTCCAAATTTTTCTCCCTTCCTTCCTACCTTCCCCCTCCCCTAGACAGCAAGTATTCCAATATAGATTAAACATGTGCAATTCTTCTAAATATAATTCCACATTTATCATACTGCACAAGAAAAATCAGATCAAAAAGGGGGGAAATGAGGAAAAAACAAGCAAGCAAACAACAAAACAAAAAAGATAAAAATACTATGTTATGCTCCATATTCAGTCCCCATAGTCCTCTGCCTGGATGCAAATGGCTCTCTCTATCACAAGTCTATTAGACTTGGACTGAATCACTTCATTGTTGAAAAGAGCCAAATCCCTCACAGTTGATCATCACATAATCTTTTGTTTCTTCTGCTTTTGTTTCTACTGATTTCACTCAGCATCAATTCATGTAAGTCTCTCCAGACCCTGCTGACCATTTCCTATAGAACAATAATATTCCATAGCATTTATATAACATAGCTTATTTAGCCAATGCCCCAACTGATGGGCATTTACTCAGTTTTCAATTCTTTCCACTATAAAAAGAGCTGCCACAAATATTTTTGCACATGTGGGTCCTTTTCTCTTTTTTATGATCTCTTTGGTTTATAGACCAAATAGAGACACTGTGGATCAAAAGGTATGCACAGTTTTGTAGCCCTTTGGATAAGTCAAAATATTACAAAAATGAACGTTGAAAACTATTCTTATAAGCAATTTTATAAATAAGTATATTGAAAAAAATTTTAAATAAAACAAATGGTTAAAAGATTTGTGATCACCAAGGAGGTAGATAACATATTAAAAGTATGTCCTGAACTTGGTGGCCATCTGTGGACTGTCAGTATTTGATTAGGACCAAAGCCTTTTCATGATTTTGGAAGAGCATTCAAACAATATAATAGAATTTGTTACCTGAACTCTTTAATCATCTAAGTGACTTACATGAAAACTTATAACACAAAAATACTGACACCTCCATTCAGAATGGATCCATAGAATTTTAAAAAGCTTTTTTATTTTCAAAATATATGCATAGTTTTCAACATTCACCCTTGCAAAAACCTTGTGTTCCAAATTTTCTTCTCCTTCCCTTCCCCCCACTCTCTTCCCCTAAACAGCAAGTAATCCAATATATGTTAAACATGAGCAATTCTTCTATACATATTTCCACAGTGATCAAATTGCACAAGAAAAATCAGACCATATAATATAATTTATTCAGCCATTCCTTAACTGATAGGCATCCACTCAATTTCCAGTTCCTTGCCATTACAAAAAGCACTGTTACAAAACATTTTTGTACATGTGGGTCCTTTTTCCTTTTTTATGATCAAAGAGTTCACATTTCAAAAGGGACAATGACGTGCAAGTGCCTGTGTCCAACAAAGAGGGTGGCTGGTGACAAGGCAGAAAGAGAAAAGGTATACCGGACAAATTGGATCATGGGTTTAAAATCCAAGGGAAACTATAAGAGTAGCAATAAATGCTTTTAAAAAGAGACTTTGGAAGCACAAACCTGAGAGTTAACCAATGTCATCACAGACCATGAGATTAATAGCTTCTATAAATTAAAAATATGCCATACCAAAAATTTAAGTAGGACACACAATTTTATTCAGACCATTACCTTTTTTCTTTTACTCTTTCTTTCTCTTCTTCTTTCTTTCTTTTTTCTTTCTTCCTCCTTTCTTTCTTTCTTTCTTTTGTGACTAATCTGTGGCCACAGAGTTAATAATACCAAATATGTGAACTCAGATCCATTGCTCTCTCCACAATCCACCCAGCTGCCTTTACCTTTTTTGTTTTAAAGGAGAAACTGAAAACCAGGGGCTATCAAGAAGAGTAATGTTTGGAGCAATCTGAAACGCATAGAACTTTTGATAATTTACTTATTAAATTATTAATTATTAAAATTTTTAATAATTTTGATAATAATTAACAAATTTAAACTTGTTTGGTTATTTAAGCCCATTATAGCTACCAAGTGAGAAGTCTTCAAATTGTACAATTGCCTTCAGAGGAATTTCAGAACTAAACATTTGATTTACATGAAAATCTGAAGGGAAAGTAGTTGAAGAATCCATTCATAAAACTTTTGTTCCACTTAGATCACACATGTTCTTAATAATTATTCTTGGATTGTTCATGAACATTTTGTAAGAAATTAAACAAAGCTAGCCAACATCTCATATTTATGTGTTAACTACTTTTTTATGGTATGCAAATGTTAGGCAAGTATTTTTAGAAAATCAGAAAAGTAAAAAAACCTAAAATAAAGTTAAAAACCTGGTTTGTTATTGCTATGCTTGATACAGTGACTTTATGAAAATCGAGTAATGCTTTTTTGTGAAAATTGACATCATGTTTCTTCCTTTCATTTTATTTTTAATAATAATAGCTTTTTATTTTTCAAAATACATGCAAAGTTTTCACCATTCATCCTTGCAAAACCTAAATTTCTCCCTCCCTCCCACCCTCCCCTAGATAGCAAGTAATCCAACATAGGTTAAACATATATAGTTCTTTTAAACATATTTCTACATTTATCAAAACTTCATTTTTATTATAACTTTAGCTGTACGTTTGTTCTTAGGCTACCTACATCTTTTAAACTTTTTTTTTGAAACAATCAGGGTTAAGTGACTTTCCTAGAGTCACACTATAACTTTAGCTATACATTTGTTCTTTTTTTTTTTTTTTTCCCCCTGAGGCTGGAGTTAAGTGACTTGCCCAGGGTCACACTGCTAGGGAGTGTTAAGTGTCTGAGACCAGACTTGAACTCAGGTCCTCCTGAATTCAGGGCTGGTGCTCTATCCACTGTGCCTCCTAGCTGCTCCTGTACATTTGTTCTTGGCTACTTTTAAACTTTTTTTGACGCAATCAGGCTTAAGTGACTTTCCTAGAGTAACACAGTTAGTAAATGTCAGAAGCCAAATTTAAAACTCCGGTCTTCTTGAATCCACAAACTGTGCTCTATAACCCTTTGCCATCTACTTGCCCCCTAACCATCTAAATATAAATAAAATAAGGGTGACAAAAGCAATAAAAACAGTCGACTGGTAACTTTACTAATAATTCAATGTGAATCGTTTCTGTATATCTCCAGAGTAAAATGACTGGGCTAAAACTTTGTCTTAAGGACCATTTTCGCAATTGCAATCATAAAGATGTACACGTTGGGATTGTGATTTCCCAAGAGACACATGGAATGACACGTAATATCTGCGAGACATCTGTTTTTACCACGGCCATGAGTGCTCCAACTCTAAAGTAACCACAATAACGACACTGATGGTTGGAACCAATTAGCCCTTCTCCCCCTCCTCCCACCATGAGAGGCCAACATGGACACAGAAGCTGTTTTAATACAAACCTTGTGAGATATACGATGTGAACACAACCTTGTGAGATATATAATGTGTCCAGAGTACTATGACAGACCAGTAAAACATGCATAAAAATTCCACTTCCCCCTCTTTTCCAGCAAGGCAACTCCCCAGATGTTAACTGGCTCCACTCCCCTAATATTAAATATAAAAACCACATGGGAAATACAAAAATTCACAAAGAAGTAACATTAACTTGTCAAAAATCATAAACAAAAACTATTTGTGGTACAGTCTGGATGACTAATGGTCTACTGAATAAATATTAGAATGAGGCTGACAAAAGCTGGAAAGCTGGTTAACTCTCCCCTCCTCCTGCTGCTTCCTTGGCTCTATGATGTCCAAGGCATCTCTCAGTAATTGCATTAGTAGCTTTTGCCTTTGTACAATTCCTCACTTAACAATCAAGTCTAGCAATGGCTTCATCCAAAGCTGATTCTGCAAATGAGCAGACTTTCTCTGGAGAATTCTAATAGAGAATAGAGAAGGGCAGATCCAATCTTCTAGGAAGCATTGATTACATCTGCTTGGGTCTGATTTCAAGGCCTCCCAATATGCTCTTTGCAAGCGAGCAGCCGTTCCTTTCTTCTCCTCACCAGCAGCCACCTCAGTCAAAGAACAGTCTCCTTTTATTTTCAAATAGAAAACTTTGCTTTCTGCTTGTAAAGCTTTAGGAATCAAGAATTTTTCTAATAGAGACAGTACATCATGGGTCTCCATTTTCTTCCTGTATTTTCCTGCCATTTACTATTTTTCTCAGCTTTTCTTCCATCTTTTGCTTCATATTTGAAATGACCCTCCATGATGATCTTTGGACCCTTGTGACATTTTTGTAAGCAATAGAGAGAAGCTTCCTCTTCTCATTGAATAATTCAGCAACTTGTTCAATTACAGACTTCATGCAGGCTGCTTTTTCATTCTGGCCTTCCGCCTTCTCAGCCAATTTGGCCTTTTACACCAGCTCATTTTTATCTATGACTGAACACTCTGTGCCTGGAGTCAGTGGCAATGGAGGCAGATAGACCAGTGTTCAGTGGCTTCTGGAAGACAGTGGTAGCAGCAGCAAGGCTGGCTGGCTGTATATCTCTCAGGTCCTTTAGAAACCATTTGAAAATCTGTCTACCCGAAATCAGTCAGTAAACATTTAAGTATTTATTAATATAGCAGATACTGTATGGGACATGAGAGACAGAGAGACAGAGACAGACAGATGAGTAAATAAGTAGATATGTAGACAGGATAAATACGTAGATACGTAGATGGATGATGGATGGAGACAGACAAAAAGAAAGAGATAGATGGGTAAATAAGTAGATATGTAGACAGGATATATTGATCGATTGATTGATTGACATATAGATAGATAGATAGATAGATAGATAGATAGATAGATAGATAAAGAGAGACAGGTGAATAGATATGTAGGCAGATTGATTGATAGATGGATTGATGATAGACAGATAGATGGCTAGATAAAGAGAGACTGATATATGGGGTAATTAGGTGTGTAGACAAGATGGATAGATGGATGGATAGATAGATAGATAGATAGATAGATAGATAGATAGATAGATAGATAGAAAGATAGATGGATGGATAGATAAAGAGACAGGTGAATAAATAGACATGTAGACAGATTGATTGATAGACAGATGGATGAATTGATGATAGATAGATGGCTAGATAAAGAGAGACTGATATATGGGGTAATTAGGTGTGTAGACAAGATGGATAGATGGATAGATAGATAGATAGATAGATAGATAGATAGATAGATAGATAGATAGATAGATGGATGGATGGATGGATAGATAAAGAAAGAGACAGGTGAATAAATAGACATGTAGACAGATTGATTGATGAATGGATGAATTGATGATAGATGGCTAGATAAAGAGAGACTGCTATATGGGGTAATTAGGTGTGTAGACAAGATGGATAGATAGATCCATAGATAAAGATAAAGAGACAGATGAGTAAATAAGTAGATATATAAACATGATTGATTGATTGATTAATAAATAAACAGGTAGATGGATGGATTGATGATAAATGAACAGGTAAAGAAAGAGAGGCAGGTAGATAGGATAATTAGGTATGTAGACAAGATGGATAGATACACAGATTGATAATTAGATAGATGGAGATAGATAAAAAGAAAGAGAGACAGGTAAATAAGTAGATATATAAACATAAAGATTGATAGAAAAATAAACAGGTAGATAGATGGATGGACAGATGATAGAGAGATGGATGGGTAGATAGAGAGAGAGATGGGTAAATAGATAGACAAGATGGATAGGTAGATAGACAGATTATCTATAGATAGATAGATACATAGATAGAGGCAAAAGAAGTTTCTGATTTCAGGGAGCTCACTGGTCCACGGCATCACTATATAGTGCAACAATCTATAAGCATCATTAATAGCTGGGGTCCTGGTTGGAAAAAAAAAAAAAGACTACATGTTCATAGACTGGAAGTTTTGAATATGAAATCTAAATTGGACAAGGACAGCATGTCAGGAGCTAAAATGCCTGCATTATCTGCCAGGCAGCCCGGGCTTCTCAGTGTTGGATTTATGGAGCCCGGATCCTGCCAGAAGACAAAGAATTTGCCTGGCTTGGTTTCAGCAGTTTGAGCCTCTGCCCCAAGGTGTCTTGGGGGCACCTGCCACTTTTCTGTGGCTTATGGAGGAAGTCGTCGGAAACCTGAAATCTGAACATAATGAGGGCTATCTGAATGGCGTCACCTTTGAGAATGTCCTGCAAAAAAACAGGAGAAAAGCCAGATGGAAATGTGGTGTCAGCTACAGGAAATAGGTCTGAAACTGTGACAAACTTTAGTCAGGCAAAACTTCTGTCTAACATGTGAATCATGGAGCATCTCGGCAAGGAGAGATCACAGGAAAAAACAAAAATATTCCCCAAGTGGCCACCTTTGAGTCCGAAGGACTTCTCTGGGATTCGGTAGCCATTATCACAAATGAGTAATGGTTCTGCTGTTGTTGCTAAACCCACTGGGGTGATGCAATGGGAGAAGGGCCAGGTCTGGAGTCGGAAAGATTCATCTTCCTGAGGCAAATCTAGCCTCAAATACTTACTAGCTGGGTGACCCTGGGTCAGTCACTTCACCCTGTCTGCCTCAGTTTTCTCATCTGTCAAACGAACTGGAGAAGGCAATGGCAATCCACTGCAGTATCTTTGCCAAGAAAACTGGAAATACCCGAAATGACTGAGCAAGGACAACTGTCTCACTTATGAGCATTATTGAGAACCAGTAGACGGGCACTTTGGTGAGCTGCTGGAACCAGCAGGAGGCGGCCATATTGGTAAGTGTGTGATAATAACTTAGCCTGTGGCCCCCAGATATCCCCTCGTGGGTCTGGATGGTTCTAAGGGTGCCCTTTGACCTGCTTGCAGATCCATGCTAGCCTGAGAGTCTCGGGAGCTGTCCTGTTCCCACAAAGTGTCACCCATCACATTTGCCAACAGGATGGAGAGGGAGAGCTGGGGGGGGGTATCCTTTCTATAATCTAGCGTTCTTGGCCTTAAAGTGGGCTATCACTGAGAAGGTCAAAGATCCCAAGTGTGGACGGACACCGGACTGCTGGGCTGTAACCAGCACCAGGAAGCTGTTGGCTGCCAGAGATGAGCCGGAGCCTACGACTTCAGAGCAGGCTCCCCTCCCCGGGAATGAGAACGGGGCCGGATGACCAGACGTTAGGGTGAGCCTTGTTGTAGGGTGCAGGGGATTCTGAAGACCCAGGGACCCTGCCTGCCATCCATGAGAAGCACCAGAGAGTTCTGAGTCTCCGCAGAGTTCATCCGGCGTGTTTCTGCAGCTTGGGGACCAGAGTCCGGCACCACGTGGGCAGGAGGGAAGTAGCCAGGCCAGAGCCCTGGGCTTCATCCCATTCAGCAGCGAGCTCGAGAGGTCTGGACCCACAGGACACCAGGTTCCCCAGGCCTCCAGGGAACCGTCCTGCCTCTGACCTCTCCCCTTCCCTGCCCTAATGCTGAGCTTCCTGCCCCTCCCCTTCCTCGCATTTCATCTGTTTCAGGCCTCTCTCTTCCCATCCCAAGTCCCCTGGCTCTCTGGCCAACCCCTCACTTTATGTAAATCCAGTCAGTCCCCCCAATCTTTCCATTGGCTTTCCCAATGCCGTCACCTAACAGACTCTGCCTGCAGGCATGGGATTATAAAGTCAGGATGTAGAGACTGTGTGTGTGTCTCTCTGTCTCTCCCCTCCCCTTTCTCTTTCCCCCTCCCTTCCTCCATCTCTCTTTCTTCTTCCCTTCCTCTCTGTCACTGTCTCTCCCTCCCTGCTTCCCTTCCTCCCTTCCTCTCTCTGTCTCTCTCTTTCCCCCCCTTCTTTCCCTCTCCCTCCCTCCTTCCCTTCCTCTTTCTGTTTCTTTCCTCTCTCCCTTTCTGCCACTTTCCCTCTCTCTCCTTCCCTTCCTCTCTGTCACTGTCTCTGTCTCTCTCTCCCTCCTTCCCTCTCTCTGTTTCTTTCCTCTCTCTCCCTTTCTCCCACTTTCCCTCTCTCCCGCCCTTCCTCCATCTCTCTCCTTCCCTTCCTCTCTCTGTCACTGTCTCTGTCTCTCTCTCCCTCCTTCCCTCTCTGTTTCTTTCCTCTCTCCCTTTCTGCCACTTTCCCTCTCTCTCCCGCCCTTCCTCCATCTCTCTCTCTCCTTCCTCTCTGTTTCTCTTACTAACACACACACACCCATTGCACAGTTGGGGACGTTGAGGCCCCCAATCCGGACTGCACTTACCCAAGTCTACCCCCTAGCCTCACCTCAGAAGCGGAGTTGGGGGCCAGACCTCCCTGCATCGCTGGCCCCTTGCCCCTCCCCCACCCCCTGACCTCACAGCCCCTTTTCCCCCAGAATTTCACTCCTCACAGAAGAGTTGTTCTACCTTCCCCCCTTTGGGTCCTAAGCTGAGCCGATGGGACTCTAAGAAGCCCCCGGGGTTCCCGGGTTCTGGAGTTCCCGGGTTCTGGCGCCTCCAGCTGCAACTCTTCCTTTTTCCACCTAAGCGGCCCCCCCCCCCCCCGCAGCCCAGCCCCCCAGAGCGCTGCCTCGGTCGCGTCTCCCGGGGGACTCCAGCAGACATGATGCAAGCCGGGCCGGAGCCGGCGGCGGGAGGGGCTGCAGAGACATAATTACAGCTCGCGGTCCTCCCGGCAGGAAGGAAGGGACCCCGGGGACCCTAATCTAATTGTTAATAGCTGAGCAGCGACCTGTCCCCTCCCCCGCCTCGCCCGCTTCGCGGTCCCATCCCCGGGAGGAGGGAGGGCCCCTGCAGTCTCGCCCCTCCCGGCTCCCCCCGGGACGCCCAGCACGGGGCCGCAGGCCTCTTAGGGACGGGAGGGGAGGGGCCGTGTCGGCATCTGCGCCGGCGACGGCAGCCCCCGGGAGGGCCCAGCGGGGGGCGATGTCGGGGGCCACGCAGGGGCTGGCTTAGAGCCCGCCCGGACGCGGCGCTCCGCCTGCCGGGAGATGGGCCGGACACCGCACTCGGACCTCCGTCCGGGAGGGGCAGCGGGGCGGAGGGAGGTGCGGGTGCCGAGGAGAAGAGGGGAGGGGGCGGAGGGAGGGGGAGGGCGCCCTCCGCGGAGTCCCCCCCGGCTCGAGCCGCCCCGCCCCTGCCTCAGTTTCCCCACGAGTCCGGAGCTGCCTTAGCCACGCATTTTATTTGTATTTGGGGGCCGGGGGCTCAGAGCAGGACGCAGAAGAGCCGTTTCTCGCGGAAGGGGTTCTCGGCCGCGGGCAGCGGGGTCACCAGCGGGTCCTCCTTCACGTGCGCCTCGCAGAAGGCCAGCAGCTCGGCCGCGGCTTTGGACACCTGAGGCGGGACGTAAAGGGTTAAGAGCATCGCCTGCCGCCCCCCGCCCAAGCTCGCCGGGGCCCTCTTGGGAGACACCTTCTGGTCGAGTCTGGAACTGCACCGAGCAGTGCCACCACGTGGCCAGAGCCTCAACCGCAGTCTCCTTCCCAGATCCAATGATGGCCGCGCCCCCGCGTGGCAGAGCTTGGCAATGCAGCCTCACCCGGCTGCCCGTCAGGCTCACCCACGGGCGGGGCCGGTCTGGGGTCCCCATAGCTCCAGTCCCCGGCCAAGCCCTAAATCTCAGCCTCCCTCTTTTCCTCCCGCAGCGACACCCGCTGGCCGATCCCAAAACTGCAGCAGAGATGGAAGAACAGGAGTCTCTTCTCGCGCCTGATGTCAACAGTGGCAACAGCAGCGACCCCCCGAGTCCAGCGCTTCGTGCCACAGATCGGAAAACTGAGGTCCGAAGGGTCTCAGCCAGGCTACCAGGGAGTAAGAGGAGGAGCCAGGACCCAAACCCGGCCACAGCCCACGCTCCCCTCCCCCTGCGCT
The DNA here is from genome assembly GCF_048593235.1 of Sminthopsis crassicaudata. Classification (NCBI taxonomy): domain Eukaryota; kingdom Metazoa; phylum Chordata; class Mammalia; order Dasyuromorphia; family Dasyuridae; genus Sminthopsis; species Sminthopsis crassicaudata. The sequence continues at coordinate 639,618,509 of NC_133619.1, read as the reverse complement.
CCCACACACCCATTTTACAAGTGAGGAAACTGAGGCTCGGGAAGTGGAATGGTCCCATCCAGGGTCCCCCAGCCACAGCCCCTTCCGTCAATAAGGGCCCAAATTCACATCAAAGAACTTCCGCGCTGGAAGGGACCGCGGCAATCAGCGGGCTCAGCACCCCTGCAGCCCGCCCTCCAAACGGCCAAACAGCCCCTCTTAAAGTGAAGGGGAGTCCCCGGCCTCCCAAGGAAGCCCATTACATTTTCCTGTGTGCTCCTAGTCTTGCCCTTTGAGTACAAATAAAATAAGCCTAATCTCTCTTCCACATGTAAGTACTCAGAGATCTCCTTCCCAGAAACCCCTAGTCGTCTCTTCTCCAGTACAGATCACCGTCCTCCAACTTACAGCCTTGGAAAATGGGGGGGCGGGGATTGAGTCCCTGGCCCTGGCTCACATAGCCAAGATAGGCCAGAGGCAGGAGGGTTGAAAATCAGGAAAACCTAAATCCAAATCCTCCATCAAACCCTTACTAACTATGTGATCCTGGGCAAATCACTCTGCTGCTTTGTGACTCAACTGCCTCACTAGAAAGGTGAGAGGTTGGATTCAATAACCTCTAAGGTCCAAGGTTTAAATCCAAGCCCCTGGGATCATGGCTCTGAGGCTAGTCCTCTATTAAACCCCACGGGCCTATATGGCGTATATTGCCCTTTTATCCCCTAAAATTATGCTTTTCTTAATGTGACTCGTGATCCATTACTCTTTCCTTCCTTCTTTCTCTTTCCTCTTCCTCCTCTTTTTCTTCTTCCTCTTCCATATCATATTGTTGATTCATACCGAGTTTATAATCCATTAATGAGCCTGGTTTTTTTCCTCAGATAAATTTCTAAGCATCTTGAGTTCAAGAAAACCTAAGTATAAAGGTTTTCTTTCATCGTTATTTAGGCCTAGGTTCTGATTAGTGTGAATAATGAATCCCCTGAATTGGTCCTTTATTTGAATTTGCACTACTTATTTCCATTGGACTGAAACCAGTTACAATATTTTACATAATCGTATCTTCAAATAAATACATTTAACCTCTTCAGGGGATTTGTTATTTTCATTCATTAAAACCTGGCTGCCCATCTCTAGCCTGTCAAGATCTCTAGGATTCCCAAAGATCTTGACAGGCTTAGATGCGCAGCTCATCTAGGATTTGGGACTCCTTTCATTCAGAGCCAGCTTTGCCTCCCAGCTTTCTATTATCTCCAAATGCCACCTATGCCTTTATTTAAGTCATTAACTTAAAAATTCAACATTATAAGCCAATTGCAGATCCCTCAGACACTCCACTGGAGACTTATTTCAAAGTTGCCCAGGCCATTACAATCCATCCAATTATAGCTTCATCTAGCTCACATCGTGCCTTTTTTTCATAAGGATTAAATGAGATCCTTCACAAGATGCTTTTAGACTTATAAAGCACTCTTTTCTGTAACCCCTGCAAAGTAGATGGCACAAGTACTGTTATTATCCCCATTTCCAGGTTTGGCAACTGAGACTCTGAGAGGTAGGAACTTATCATTAATCACAGAGGAATAAGTATCTAAGGCAAGTTTCAAATCCATTCTCCTGACTTCAAGTCCAGTTCTTTTCTCTGATCCCACTGGATAATGCAAGTCCTGGGCTGAGGAATGGATCCCTTTATCCCTATTTTCCTAGCCTCCATTTCCATCTCCCAGTTCCCAAAGTGTACCTTCATACGTTCGATGTTGACTTCCAACTTCAGCTGCTCCACTGTCTTGCGGGCCTCGGCAATCTTGGCCATGTTGTTGGACATTGTTGGAAGGAAGTGGTTAATGCTCCCACAGATGCCCTAGGGACAAAGAACAGGGAACGGAAAACTGGAAGGAATTAGAAGGAGAGAGTCAGAGAAATGGAGGGAAATTTGGATGAAAGAGAGGGTTGGAAGACAGAGACACAGGAAACAAAAATGGGGAGAAACAGGAGTGGAAAACAGAAAAGAGACAAAATGGAAGAAAAGAGTCGTGAGAGAACATAGGGATAAGCACAAGAATAAAGGGTCAGGAATAAGGAATGGAAAAGGGATGGGGGCTGGGGATTAGAGAAAGCAGCCATGGAGGGGACAGATGGGCAGAGGGATGAAGGATCATGAATGGAAAAACAGAGGCTCGAAGGAAGAACAGGATGCAGAGAACTCGGGGTGGAAAACAGTGGGCCATTGAAAGGACGAAAGAAAACAAGCATGGAGGGGCAGAGAGAGATAGAAGGAGGGAGGTTGAAAGAGAATGATGAAGGACCAAGGGATAGAGTGTCAGCAATGAGAAACAAGGGACAAGAATAGAGGAAACAAGAATGGGAAAAGGGATAGATTTGAAGGATAATGATTAGGGAAGGGAAACAAGATAGGGGTGGATGATGGGGAAATAGGAATGGAAAACCAAAGGGTGAGGGAGAATGATGCAAGAAAATGAGCATGGGAGAGAAGGATGGAGAGACAGAGTGGAGGGGCAAGAGTGGAAGGAATTGGGGATAGAGACAGAAGGATAGAGGGATGGGGGGGTTGGATGATAGGGATAAAGAACAAAAGGATGACGGAAAATAGAAACTCAATGAGAGGACAGAGGGAGGGAAATAGGAACAACCAGAGAGATGAAGAGACAGAGGAGTGAAAGAGATGAAGGACAGTGTTGGGAGAAACGAGGAAGAACAGGAATAGGGGACAGAGGGATTAAGAGACTGAAGCAGCAAGAAAATGGAGGAAAGCAGTTATTGAGGATACAGGTAGAGAATGATATGGAAAATAAGCAGATAGTGATGAAGAAGAGAGTAAAGGAGAATAGGAAAGAATGGGGTTAAGAGGGAGGAAGGGAGACGGGACATAGAATTGGGAACAGGGAAGGGCGACTAGATGGGGGTGGTCTCCGTATTAGTTGCCCCTCACCTTGGTTGTCTATATCCTATCATTCCTCTGGAGCTTAGGGAGGTGGGGGATGGACTCTAATCATGTCTTTTTTGAGTGTCATGGCCAAGGTTGGGGGGGGGGGAGATGGAAAGGAGGGAGAGCACTGCCCACACCAATTAGCACCAGCTCTAAAGCAAAAGGGAATTAAGGTCCTGGTGGGAGAGGAGGGGGGGCCTGGGGAGGTGGGCTAATTAAGAGCTAAGCACCAGCTGCCCCCTTTTCTCCTCACCAGGAGGCCCCCCACTCTTCCCAACCTGCAGTTCCAAGTCACTGACTCATTAGCCAGCACTAGGGGAGAGAAGGGGCCGGCAAGCAGTTTCCCATCCCCCAGAATACACAAATCTTGAGCTCCCAATCCTGGGAGAGAAGGAAAGAGGGACAGAAGGAAGGGGACAGAGAGGTGGGGACAGAGGGATGGGGGCAGAGGGGTGGGGACAGAGAGATCTGACAACAACAATGGGGAATAATTGGATGGAGAAACAAGGAGATAAAAACACAAGAAGATGAGGGGGGAGAAGAAATGAAGGGATACAGATAGAAGGACGGAGAGAGAAATGGTTGGTTGGAGACCCAGAGATTCGGGGGCAGAAGGAAGACGAATGGAGTGGAAGGGAGCAGGAAGAGGCTCTTACCTGTTGCTCCTTCTCTGCCTCAATGGCAAAGGCTGAGGCTGGAGGGAGCAGCTGCCAGAGCACCCTGGGGACAGCCCCGCCCCTGCCCCCCTCCCCTCCGATCTCTCACACCCTCCCCTGCTCTCCCAGTCCCTAGGGCCTCCTCAAGGCCTGATCTCACACACGCACACTCAAGCGTGCACACGCGTGCGCGTGCACACACTGTGAGTTTCACACACGCAATCAGATGGGCAGTCACACACTGTCGCAACACCCGGCGCTGATACACTCGCAGAGACTGCCCTAAACACAACGGAACAGTCACAGGCGCCCAACCGGCGACCCCGGCATCCACAGGGGCACGGACACCCGGCTTAATGAGGGGCAAACAGTGTGAGACACGGTTAAAGGAAGCCAGTCCCACGTGCAAAATGTCACACACTCACATACACACTCACACACACACACACTCACACACACACACACACTCACATTCACACACACCCCGAGAACCATGATGTCTTTATCAGACAAAGAGATCCCGCTCTGCTCCCCGGCCCAGAACAGCCAGTTCTGAGCCCCTCTCTTGCTTGGAATGACCCCAAATTCCCCAGAGCCCAGGCTGCAGTGCCTGAAATAGCCACGGGGCGGTGACAAAGGAGCAAAAAGGAGGCCTCCTAAATCCCCAGAAGGCCAGTCTCAAAGATCTCAAAGCCCCTTTCTTAGCCGCTATCCAAGGTCTAAGTCTGGGGCAGAGTCTTGCACCCACTCTCTATGTATCTGTATATGACTGTGTGTGTGTGTGTGTGTGTGTGTGTGTGTGTGTGTGTGTGTGTGTGTGTGTGTGTGTGTGTAAGAGAGTGTATGTGAGTGTGTATGTGTGTAAGTGTGTGTGTAAAAGTGTGTGAGTGTATGAGTGTGTGTGTGTGAGTGTGTATGAGTGTGTGTGTGTGAGAGAGAGACAGAGAGAGACAGAGACAGAGAAAGAGAGAGAGAGAGAGAGAGAGAGAGAGAGAGAGAGAGAGAGAGAGAGAGAGAGAGAGAGAGAGTGTGTGTGTGTGTGTGTGTGTGTGTGTGTGTGTGTGTAGGAGAGGTGTGATAGTGAACACTTGTATCTGGGTCCATGCAGTACCAGAATATTAAAGCTGAGAGGTAGCTCAAATCATTGTTTCAGCCCTCTCATTTGATGCTTTTGGAAACTGAGACCCAGAGGGGAAAACTAGGTCACCTGAGTCAGGAGCAGAGTTCTAAAAGCCCCAAGCACTCAAGGAGAACAGACAGCCCTCCCCCTGCCCCCATCCACCCCAGCTTTCTGTCTCTTGTTCTTTTTCCTTCCATCCCATCCGTGGCCCCTTCTCGTCTCCTGCTCTCTATCTCCTGGAGATCTCGTCAGCTCCCAAGGGTTCAGGCATCATCATGATGGAGATGACGCCACATACCCAGCCCTAATCTCTCTCCGAGCTGCACCCCCAATTCTAGCTGCCCCCTCAACTTCAACAAGTCCAAAATAGAACTCATTTCTCTTCTCCCCTAAACTCCCCCTTTCCATCTCCAAATTTCCTTTTTTTCTATTTAGGATAGCATCATTCCCCCGATCAGTAACCTCAGAGACATCTTGGACTTTTCTCTCCCACGCCTTCCATGTCCACTTGGTTGACAAGCCCTAGCCATTCCAGGTGACTCATGTCTCCTGTATATATGTCTCCTCCTCTCACTATTGCCAAACCAATTCAGGGCCTCTCCACCTTTCCTACATTGTTCTTCTCTCCGACCCATTTGTAGATTTAGAAATAATCTCCCTAAGTCACAGGGCTGACTGTCATTTTCCTGCTCCAAAATCTGTAGTGACTCCCATGAATTCTGCAATTAAATAGGGACTTTTGGGTCTGCGTTTAAGGCCCTTTTCCTTTGTGGAGGCAATCGGGCAGGTTCACAGACTAGCCTGATAATTTGAGTTCAGATATTCCTGACATCAGGGCCAGTGACCTAACCACTGCCACCTGGCTGTCCCTATTTAGGGCCCTCTCTAATCTGGCTGGGGCTGACTCCTTCCCTTATTTCACATCACTCCCTTTCATGACTATGTCCCAGTTGCTTCTCAAGGAACAGAAGTAATAAAAGCAGTTGGTGATCTGAAGTCACCAAAACTGAGGTCAAATGCCAGTTCACTCTCCTATATGTGACCCTAGGTAAGTCACTTAAGCTCTGCCTGCCTTGATTGTTGAATGGGGATAATCACAGGACTTCCTTCCTAGAGTTATGAGGATCCCAGGAGAATATTAGGACACTTATTAGCGGGGACCTGACTCTTGTTTCCTCCCCCCAAGCCCAGATTTTCACGTTCCAGCTGTTCCCTAATGAACACAAGCAGTTAGATGGCAATGCAGTGAGCTGCAAGATTTGGCTTAAAGTCCAGTAACCCTGGACAAATCACTTAAAATCTCTGCCTTACTCTGATGATCTGTAAAAGGAGATTAATTAATAAAAAGTATCCCCCTCCTAGGGCTAAGGATAAATTGCTGGAACCCTATCTTTCCAGAAATTAGCAGGAGTCAGGACCACTAAATGTCTTTATTCTAGATCTTTACCTTCAACGCCAGGTCACGAGTGCGAGAGAGCGTGAGTTCCACCACCCAAGTTTCTCTTACTCCTCCCACACAAGTCACTTCCCCCTCTTTGTCCCACCAATCAAGTCAGCACAGAACAGCTGGGGAGGGTCAACCTTCAAACAAGTTAATAGGGAACCGTCCAATTGGCAATTAGTCTCACGTGCTTCATTATCCAAGTGCATTGCTCAGTTCTAGCCCTTTACAATAAATTGAATCAATATTTGTAAAATGCTTACAAACCTTAACTGATATACAGATGCTAACTATTTTGACGAGGAGATGTGAGACAGAGGAATAAGCATTTATTAAGCACCTATTGTGTACCAGTAACTATTTTAAGCACTTCACAAATGAAAATAGTTGAACCTCACAACAGCTGAAGATAAGTGCTGTTATTCCCTCTTTATACTTGAGGAAACTGAGGCAGATGGAGGTTAATGCCCAATATGCATTCTGAATCTCATTTTCATTGTATAGACAGGTGCTCCTCCAACAAAAAATGCTCATCTTCCTCTGTAATGTTGGGCCTAGCTTTCTGGAGGACCTCAGGATGAGCCTTGATCTTAGTGTAGGAGGCAGGAGGGCCACCAGGAGGCTGGCCAAAGATGGAATGTCTCTCTTCCAGTCTTTCTTAGCCTTTATATACCTTTTTGTAATTACATCATTACAGCATACTGATTATGTGTGAACTAGAGAACCATGACATCACCACGCTGAGTACTGAGTATACATGGGAACTAGAGAACCATGACATCACCACGCCAAGTACTGAGTATAGATGGGAACTAGAGAGCCATGACATCACCACGCTGAGTACTAAGTATATATGGGAACTAGAGAGCCATGACGTCACCACTCCGAGTACTGAGTATACATGGGAACTGGAGAGCCATGACATCACCACGCTGAGTACTGAGTATACATGGGAACTGGAGAACCATGACATCACCACGCTGAGTACTGAGTATACATGGGAACTGGAGAGCCATGACATCACCACGCTGAGTACTGAGTATACATGGGAACTGGAGAGCCATGACATCACCACGCTGAGTACTGAGTATACATGGGAACTAGAGAACCATGACATCACCACGCTGAGTACTGAGTATATATGGGAACTAGAGAGCCATGACGTCACCACGCTGAGTACTGAGTATACATGGGAACTAGAGAACCATGACATCACCAGGCTGAGTACTGAGTATACATGGGAACTAGAAAACCGTGACATCACCACGCTGAGTACTGAGTATACATGGGAACTAGAGAACCATGACGTCACCAGGCTGAGTACTGAGTATACATGGGAACTAGAGAACCATGACATCACCGTGCTGAGTACTGAGTATACATGGGAACTAGAGAACCATGACATCACCGTGCTGAGTACTGAGTATACATGGGAGCTAGAGAACCATGACATCACCACGCTGAGTACTGAGTATACATGGGAACTAGAGAGCCATGACATCACCACGCTGAGTACTGAGTATACATGGAAGCTAGAGAGCCATGACATCAACACGCTGAGTACTGAGTATACATGGGAACTAGAGAACCATGACATCACCACGCTGAGTACTGAGTATACATGGGAACTAGAGAACCATGACATCACCACGCTGAGTACTGAGTATACATGGGAACTAGAGAACCATGACATCACCACGCTGAGTACTGAGTATACATGGGAACTAGAGAACCATGACATCACCACGCCAAGTACTGAGTACAGATGGGAACTAGAGAGCCATGACATCACCACGCTGAGTACTAAGTATATATGGGAACTAGAGAGCCATGACGTCACCACTCCGAGTACTGAGTATACATGGGAACTGGAGAGCCATGACATCACCACGCTGAGTACTGAGTATACATGGGAACTAGAGAACCATGACATCACCACGCTGAGTACTGAGTATACATGGGAACTGGAGAGCCATGACATCACCACGCTGAGTACTGAGTATACATGGGAACTGGAGAGCCATGACATCACCACGCTGAGTACTGAGTATACATGGGAACTAGAGAACCATGACATCACCACGCTGAGTACTGAGTATACATGGGAACTAGAGAACCATGACATCACCACGCTGAGTACTGAGTATATATGGGAACTAGAGAGCCATGACGTCACCACGCTGAGTACTGAGTATACATGGGAAATAGAGAACCATGACATCACCACGCTAAGTACTGAGTATACATGGGAACTAGAGAACCATGACATCACCACGCTGAGTACTGAGTATATATGGGAACTAGAGAGCCATGACGTCACCACGCTGAGTACTGAGTATACATGGGAACTAGAGAACCATGACGTCACCAGGCTGAGTACTAAGTATACATGGGAACTAGAGAACCATGACATCACCGTGCTGAGTACTGAGTATACATGGGAGCTAGAGAACCATGACATCACCACGCTGAGTACTGAGTATACATGGGAACTAGAGAGCCATGACATCACCACGCTGAGTACTGAGTATACATGGAAGCTAGAGAGCCATGACATCAACACGCTGAGTACTGAGTATACATGGGAACTAGAGAACCATGACATCACCACGCTGAGTACTGAGTATACATGGGAACTAGAGAACCATGACATCACCACGCTGAGTACTGAGTATACATGGGAACTAGAGAACCGTGACATCGCCACGCTGAGTACTGAGTATACATGGGAACTGGAGAACCATGACATTAACACGCTGAGTACTGAGTATACATGGGAACTGGAGAACCATGACATCACCACGCTGAGTACTGAGTATACATGGGAACTAGAGAGCCATGACATCACCAGGCTGAGTACTGAGTATACATGGGAACTAGAGAACCATGACATCACCAGGCTGAGTACTGAGTATACATGGGAACTGGAGAACCATGACATCGCCACGCTGAGTACTGAGTATACATGGGAACTGGAGAACCATGACATTAACACGCTGAGTACTGAGTATACATGGGAACTGGAGAACCATGACATCACCAGGCTGAGTACTGAGTATACATGGGAACTGGAGAACCATGACATCGCCACGCTGAGTACTGAGTATACATGGGAACTGGAGAACCATGACATTAACACGCTGAGTACTGAGTATACATGGGAACTGGAGAACCATGACATCACCACGCTGAGTACTGAGTATACATGGGAAATAGAGAACCATGACATCACCAGGCTGAGTACTGAGTATACATGGGAACTGGAGAACCATGACATCGCCACGCTGAGTACTGAGTATACATGGGAACTGGAGAACCATGACATTAACACGCTGAGTACTGAGTATACATGGGAACTGGAGAACCATGACATTAACACGCTGAGTACTGAGTATACATGGGAACTGGAGAACCATGACATCACCACGCTGAGTACTGAGTATACATGGGAACTGGAGAACCATGACATCACCATGCTGAGTACTGAGTATACATGGGAACTAGAGAGCCATGACATCACCAGGCTGAGTACTGAGTATACATGGGAACTAGAGAGCCATGACATCACCAGGCTGAGTACTGAGTATACATGGGAACTAGAAAACCGTGACATCACCACGCTGAGTACTGAGTATACATGGGAACTGGAGAGCCATGACATCACCAGGCTGAGTACTGAGTATACATGGGAACTGGAGAACCGTGACATCACCACGCTGAGTACTGAGTATACATGGGAACTAGAGAACCATGACATCGCCACGCTGAGTACTGAGTATACATGGGAACTGGAGAACCATGACATCACCAGGCTGAGTACTGAGTATACATGGGAACTGGAGAACCATGACATTAACACGCTGAGTACTGAGTATACATGGGAACTGGAGAACCATGACATTAACACGCTGAGTACTGAGTATACATGGGAACTGGAGAACCATGACATCACCACGCTGAGTACTGAGTATACATGGGAACTAGAGAGCCATGACATCACCACGCTGAGTACTGAGTATACATGGGAACTAGAGAGCCATGACATCGCCAGGCTGAGTACTGAGTATACATGGGAACAAGAGAGCCATGACATCACCACGCTGAGTACTGAGTATACATGGGAACTGGAGAGCCATGACATCGCCAGGCTGAGTACTGAGTATACATGGGAACTGGAGAACCATGACATCAACACGCTGAGTACTGAGTATACATGGGAACTAGAGAACCATGACATCGCCACGCTGAGTACTGAGTATACATGGGAACTGGAGAACCATGACATCGCCACGCTGAGTACTGAGTATACATGGGAACTGGAGAACCATGACATCAACACGCTGAGTACTGAGTATACATGGGAACTGGAGAACCATGACATCACCATGCTGAGTACTGAGTATACATGGGAACTAGAGAGCCATGACATCACCAGGCTGAGTACTGAGTATATATGGGAACTAGAGAGCCATGACATCACCAGGCTGAGTACTGAGTATACATGGGAACTGGAGAACCATGACATCACCACGCTGAGTACTGAGTATACATGGGAACTAGAGAGCCATGACATCACCACGCTGAGTACTGAGTATACATGGGAACTAGAGAGCCATGACATCGCCAGGCTGAGTACTGAGTATACATGGGAACAAGAGAGCCATGACATCACCACGCTGAGTACTGAGTATACATGGGAACTGGAGAGCCATGACATCGCCAGGCTGAGTACTGAGTATACATGGGAACTGGAGAACCATGACATCAACACGCTGAGTACTGAGTATACATGGGAACTGGAGAACCATGACATCACCATGCTGAGTACTGAGTATACATGGGAACTAGAGAGCCATGACATCACCAGGCTGAGTACTGAGTATACATGGGAACTAGAGAGCCATGACATCACCAGGCTGAGTACTGAGTATACATGGGAACTAGAAAACCGTGACATCACCACGCTGAGTACTGAGTATACATGGGAACTGGAGAGCCATGACATCAACACGCTGAGTACTGAGTATACATGGGAACTGGAGAACCATGACATCACCATGCTGAGTACTGAGTATACATGGGAACTAGAGAGCCATGACATCACCAGGCTGAGTACTGAGTATACATGGGAACTAGAGAACCATGACATCACCACGCTGAGTACTGAGTATACATGGGAACTAGAGAACCATGACATCACCACACTGAGTACTGAGTATACATGGGAACTAGAGAACCATGACATCACCACGCTGAGTACTGAGTATACATGGGAGCTAGAGAACCATGACATCACCACGCTGAGTACTGAGTATACATGGGAACTAGAGAACCGTGACATCACCACGCTGAGTACTGAGTATACATGGGAACTAGAGAACCATGACATCACCACGCTGAGTACTGAGTATACATGGGAACTAGAGAACCATGACATCACCACACTGAGTACTGAGTATACATGGGAACTAGAGAACCATGACATCACCACGCTGAGTACTGAGTATACATGGGAGCTAGAGAACCATGACATCACCACGCTGAGTACTGAGTATACATGGGAACTAGAGAACCATGACATCACCACGCTGAGTACTGAGTATACATGGGAACTAGAGAACCATGACATCACCACGCTGAGTACTGAGTATACATGGGAACTAGAGAACCATGACATCACCACGCTGAGTACTGAGTATACATGGGAGCTAGAGAACCATGACATCACCACGCTGAGTACTGAGTATACATGGGAACTAGAGAACCGTGACATCACCACGCTGAGTACTGAGTATACATGGGAACTAGAGAGCCATGACATCACCACGCTGAGTACTGAGTATACATGGGAACTAGAGAGCCATGACATCACCACGCTGAGTACTGAGTATACATGGGAACTAGAGAGCCATGACATCACCACGCTGAGTACTGAGTATACATGGGAACTAGAGAACCATGACATCACCACGCTGAGTACTGAGTATACATGGGAACTAGAGAACCGTGACATCACCACGCTGAGTACTGAGTATACATGGGAACTAGAGAACCGTGACATCACCACGCTGAGTACTGAGTATACATGGGAACTAGAGAGCCATGACATCACCAGGCTGAGTACTGAGTATACATGGGAACTAGAGAGCCATGACATCACCACGCTGAGTAATGAGTATACATGGGAACTAGAGAGCCATGACATCGCCAGGCTGAGTACTGAGTATACATGGGAACAAGAGAGCCATGACATCACCACGCTGAGTACTGAGTATTGTAACGTGCTCTCCTGGCAGTTACAATTACTAGTCTGTCCTAGACCCACCAGAGTACCTTAGACCACTGTCCTTTGTAGTGTGAGCTCTACCCGGCTCGCCTCCTCTGAGGCCTTCTAAGGTCTCTGGCCACAATCTCTTGAATCTATAGCTTAATAATCGGTAGCGCACTCAAGAACAACCACGTGTAATCTTAAAAGCCTTTATTATACCTACTCACATAATGCCCTAACTGATGCCCTGACTTGTTGGTTCCCGAGTGAACACCTGGTCAGAAGACCCATGTGTTCACTACCAAAATCCTTACCTCTTTCGGCTACCCATCTTGGCTTGGCCACCCAGGCTAGGAGCCAGGGTGAACAGCAGGAGGTTAAAGAGGGCGGTTGCTGCCTGCAGTGGGCTTACATAGGGCCTGTGAGGTCACACACACAGCCAATCAGCGAGAGAGTCACCCATTACAAAACTATCTCAATATGGCCAGGATCCCGCCCAAGGGCAGTCCTAATATCCATAGAAATTACTTCCGGGCCTCAATCTCCCGATGCACTGTGTCCGCCCATTTAAAGGGCCCTTACAATTCCCTTTCTCTTGTTTTGCGGGAACCGCACATCTCACCAAGCTAAACTTTTAGCACCAGCTATAGTTCACTTGATCCATGAGATGACAGTGTTATGCCCAAGGAGGTACAAAGCAGCAGATCAGTAAACAGAAGTATGACAATAAGAACCAGGCTCAACAGTGGCCCAAGTGTTCAACCCATTCATCAAAGTCATACTCGAGATAATAAGCCAAAGAGGTTGGATGCCAATGAGGTAGGATGTCAACACTGAGGTGGGAAGTCAACAAGGTAAAACATCACAATTCTAGTTAACAAATATCAGTAGGTAGGTTGTCACAATTCTAGTTACATTTATCACAGTTCTAGACCAATTCTAGTTTCTTACAATTTTCTGTTGCACTTTTCACACTCCTAGAACAATTCTAGCTTATCACAATTCTCAATTGCACTTTTCACAATTCTAGAACAATTCTAGCTTATCACAGTTCTCAATTGCACTTTTCACAATTCTAGAACAATTCTAGCTTATCACAATTCTCAATTGCACTTGTCACAATCCTAGAACAATTCTAGTTTATCAAAATTCTCAATTGCACTTTTCACAATTCTAGAACAATTCTAGCTTATCACAATTCTCTATTGCACTTTTCACAATCCTAGAACAATTCTAGTTTATCACAATTCTCTATTGCACTTTTCACAATTCTAGAACAATTCTAGATTCACAGGTGCACATAAGCAAAGTCATGTCCAGTAACATTGTCTCAATAACAATGGCAGGTGGGTGTGTTGGTTTTTCACCCACTAATTTAAAAGCATAGTCCTTCAATAGAAAGCATAGGGCAAAGCCTCTTCCCAGGCCACCATATGGCAAGTAGCCACGGGAGAAGCAAGCAGGCCCATTGTCCATTTACAGTCTTTATATTGCGTATCACCCAAAACAGTCCATTTCAGCTGCAACACTGGAACTGTGTCTGCTGTCTCTGGTGTCACGGTCAGGAGGGACATTGCTGCCATCAGCGTCTGAAGGGCTGCTGACATCTGGCTGGTCCCTCTGGGCTGTTGTCTGGTCCTTCTCTTGGATCCCCAGGTTACAAATGTCTCTGGTGGGGATGAACTCTGCTGCTGGATCTGCACCTAGGAAGGAATGTCCCCGGGGCCCAACTTGGGCCTTTCCAAATGCCATCCAGGCCTTTCCACATCACAGTGGAAACAAAATTGTTGTCAAAAAGATTAACAAGTCAGACAAAAGTCAGTCTGTCACTTAGCTGCACTTTCTGTGTATGCCTGAAGTGCATTGCTAAGGTAAAATGCAAAGAATTTAAAAATGTAAAACCAAAATAGATTAAAAATATAAAACCAAAATAACTTTAAAATGTAAAATCAAAATACTTTGAAGATGTAAAATCAAAAATGTTTAAAAATGTAAAATCAAAATTTAAAAATTGTAAGCAATCACATATCCCAAAATTCCCTTCTCTTGTTTAGAAGAGAAGATCTTGGGGATAGTCTGTGCAGTAATGACTTTACTAGAACACTCGGCTATATCCCTGAATTCTTTTGCCTAAAAATCAAAGTTTGAGTTTCTGATACCGAATTGTACTCCAGGAGTGTGAATCAATAAATCTGATATTACTTTTCCTCCTGGGTCAAAGATCACACACTGTCTATTTATTCTAGTGATTAAAACAGCAATTTTCCAACCCATTCTAAACATAAACACTGTTTTATAAGTACCCGGAGGGGGTTGGGAAATCAAGCTCACCTGTGGAAGTGGAAAATCCACGAGGTAAGAAAAGAGGAGTTCCAACTCTCCAAAGACGATCCTAGCAGTTTTAAAAGTATAAAACTCCACTCTCTCTAACTGCAAGGTCTTATCCCTGTAAGGTTTCTTAGAAATTAACTGAACTGTATTTTTAAAACTTTTCTGATTATACTCAATACCCCACAATTCCTTTTTGCCTTGGGGCATAAAGCCTACTCCTGTCTTTTGAAAAGACACTGGAGTTTTAAATGGATTAATGGGCAGTGCTGATGATATTATCGCCCTTCCTTTTCCTCCTCCCCCTTCTCCCTTGGCCCAAGAAGGTGAGGCAGAGGGAAGAAGAATTGGAAAATTCCCCAAAGGCTGATTTAAAATCAAACCTGAGCTTTGCACATAAAACGAACTAAACTTCTCAATGAAAGAGTAATCAATAAATTCCTTAAAACAACAATGCACAAGGTAAACCAACAAAACGCTAAGAAGAATTTCTACAACTGAAGTCCATGTGATTCGTTTATTTCCTTCCTTAGTTTCAGCCACTGGTTTGAACTCTTCCTGTTCTATCTGTAGTAACCTAGCTTTTTCTTCTTTCTCTATCTCCATCTGTAGTTTAACCTGCAATTCCAGCAACTCTTGCTGTGGCATTTTATACTCTCTACTGTCATACAATCGCATTAGCTCTAGGTTGCTCCCTCTCCTAGCTCTATTTACTGGGTGTGGGGATAGCCTTTGTGGAGCTTGATTACAAGCTTCCTGCTGTTCTTCAGTGGTGATCTTTGTTAAAAGATCTTCCATCTGGCTCTTTAACCTCTTGATATAAGCATTATGTTCAGCTGTGTCCTTGAGCCTGATCCCAGATTTACCTGGGTCCATATTGCTTCTCTGTCTTCCCTCCTAAGTGGCGTTTCTACCGGATCTTTCAGAATCTTAATTCTGAATATTAAATATTTTCAAAACCTGATAATTCCTGATGTGTCCACGTTGAGCGCCATTTGTAACGTGCTCTCCTGGCAGTTACAATTACTAGTCTGTCCTAGACCCACCAGAGTACCTTAGACCACTGTCCTTTGTAGTGTGAGCTCTACCCGGCTCGCCTCCTCTGAGGCCTTCTAAGGTCTCTGGCCACAATCTCTTGAATCTATAGCTTAATAATCGGTAGCGCACTCAAGAACAACCACGTGTAATCTTAAAAGCCTTTATTATACCTACTCACATAATGCCCTAACTGATGCCCTGACTTGTTGGTTCCCGAGTGAACACCTGGTCAGAAGACCCATGTGTTCACTACCAAAATCCTTACCTCTTTCGGCTACCCATCTTGGCTTGGCCACCCAGGCTAGGAGCCAGGGTGAACAGCAGGAGGTTAAAGAGGGCGGTTGCTGCCTGTAGTGGGCTTACATAGGGCCTGTGAGGTCACACACACAGCCAATCAGCGAGAGAGTCACCCATTACAAAACTGTCTCAATATGGCCAGGATCCCGCCCAAGGGCAGTCCTAATATCCATAGAAATTACTTCCGGGCCTCAATCTCCCGATGCACTGTGTCCGCCCATTTAAAGGGCCCTTACAGAGTATACATGGGAACTAGAGAGCCATGACATCACCAGGCTGAGTACTGAGTATAGATGGGAACTAGAGAACCATGACATCAGCGTGCTGAGTACTGAGTATACTTGGGAGCTAGAGAACCATGACATCACCACGCTGAGTACTGAGTATACATGGGAACTGGAGAGCCATGACATTACCACACTGAGTACTGAGTATATATGGGAAATAGAGAACCATGACATCACCAGGCTGAGTACTGAGTATACATGGGAACTGGAGAGCCATGACATCACCACGCTGAGTACTGAGTATACATGGGAACTGGAGAACCATGACATCACCACACTGAGTACTGAGTATTATGGGAACTAGAGAACCATGACATCACCACGCTGAGTACTGAGTATTATGGGAACTAGAGAACCATGACATCACCACGCTGAGTACTGAGTATACATGGGAACTAGAGAACCATGACATCACCACGCTGAGTACTGAGTATACATGGGAACTAGAGAGCCATGACATCACCACGCTGAGTACTGAGTATACATGGGAACTAGAGAACCATGACATCACCACGCTGAGTACTGAGTATACATGGGAACTAGAGAGCCATGACATCGCCACGCTGAGTACTGAGTATTATGGGAACTAGAGAACCATGACATCACCACGCTGAGTACTGAGTATACATGGGAACTAGAGAACCATGACATCACCACGCTGAGTACTGAGTATACATGGGAACTAGAGAGCCATGACATCACCACGCTGAGTACTGAGTATACATGGGAACTAGAGAGCCATGACATCACCACGCTGAGTACTGAGTATACATGGGAACTAGAGAACCATGACATCACCACGCTGAGTACTGAGTATACATGGGAACTGGAGAGCCATGACATCGCCAGGCTGAGTACTGAGTATACATGGGAACTGGAGAACCATGACATCACCAGGCTGAGTACTGAGTATACATGGGAACTGGAGAGCCATGACATCGCCAGGCTGAGTACTAAGTATATATGGGAACTGGAGAACCATGACATCACCATGCCGAGTACTGAGTATACATGGGAACCAGAGAACCATGACATCACCATGCCGAGTACTGAGTATACATGGGAACTAGAGAGCCATGAAATCACCGTGCTGAGTACTGAGTATACACGGGAACTAGAGAACCATGACATCACCACGCTGAGTACTGAGTATACATGGGAACCAGAGAACCATGACATCACCATGCCGAGTACTGAGTATACATGGGAACCAGAGAACCATGACATCACCACGCCGAGTACTGAGTATACATGGGAACTGGAGAGCCATGACATCACCACGCCGAGTACTGAGTATATATGGGAACTAGAGAACCATGACATCACCATGCCGAGTACTGAGTATACATGGGAGCTAGAGAACCATGACATCACCACGCTGAGTACTGAGTATACATGGGAACTAGAGAACCATGACATCACCAGGCTGAGTACTGAGTATACTTGGGAGCTAGAGAACCATGACATCACCACGCTGAGTACTGAGTATACATGGGAACTGGAGAGCCATGACATTACCACGCTGAGTACTGAGTATATATGGGAAATAGAGAACCATGACATCACCAGGCTGAGTACTGAGTATACATGGGAACTAGAGAGCCGTGACATCGCCAGGCTGAGTACTGAGTATACATGGGAACTGGAGAGCCATGACATCACCACGCTGAGTACTGAGTATACATGGGAACTGGAGAACCATGACATCACCACACTGAGTACTGAGTATTATGGGAACTAGAGAACCATGACATCACCACGCTGAGTACTGAGTATACATGGGAACTAGAGAACCATGACATCACCATGCTGAGTACTGAGTATACATGGGAACTAGAAAACCATGACATCACCACGCTGAGTACTGAGTATACATGGGAACTAGAGAGCCATGACATCACCACGCTGAGTACTGAGTATACATGGGAACTAGAGAACCATGACATCACCACGCTGAGTACTGAGTATACATGGGAACTGGAGAGCCATGACATCGCCAGGCTGAGTACTGAGTATACATGGGAACTAGAGAACCATGACATCACCAGGCTGAGTACTGAGTATACATGGGAACTGGAGAGCCATGACATCGCCAGGCTGAGTACTAAGTATATATGGGAACTAGAGAACCATGACATCACCATGCCGAGTACTGAGTATACATGGGAACCAGAGAACCATGACATCACCATGCCGAGTACTGAGTATACATGGGAACTAGAGAGCCATGAAATCACCGTGCTGAGTACTGAGTATACACGGGAACTAGAGAACCATGACATCACCACGCTGAGTACTGAGTATACATGGGAACCAGAGAACCATGACATCACCACGCTGAGTACTGAGTATACATGGGAACTAGAGAACCATGACATCACCAGGCTGAGTACTGAGTATACTTGGGAGCTAGAGAACCATGACATCACCACGCTGAGTACTGAGTATACATGGGAACTGGAGAGCCATGACATTACCACGCTGAGTACTGAGTATATATGGGAAATAGAGAACCATGACATCACCAGGCTGAGTACTGAGTATACATGGGAACTAGAGAGCCGTGACATCGCCAGGCTGAGTACTGAGTATACATGGGAACTGGAGAGCCATGACATCACCACGCTGAGTACTGAGTATACATGGGAACTGGAGAACCATGACATCACCACACTGAGTACTGAGTATTATGGGAACTAGAGAACCATGACATCACCACGCTGAGTACTGAGTATACATGGGAACTAGAGAACCATGACATCACCATGCTGAGTACTGAGTATACATGGGAACTAGAAAACCATGACATCACCACGCTGAGTACTGAGTATACATGGGAACTAGAGAGCCATGACATCACCACGCTGAGTACTGAGTATACATGGGAACTAGAGAACCATGACATCACCACGCTGAGTACTGAGTATACATGGGAACTGGAGAGCCATGACATCGCCAGGCTGAGTACTGAGTATACATGGGAACTAGAGAACCATGACATCACCAGGCTGAGTACTGAGTATACATGGGAACTGGAGAGCCATGACATCGCCAGGCTGAGTACTAAGTATATATGGGAACTAGAGAACCATGACATCACCATGCCGAGTACTGAGTATACATGGGAACCAGAGAACCATGACATCACCATGCCGAGTACTGAGTATACATGGGAACTAGAGAGCCATGAAATCACCGTGCTGAGTACTGAGTATACACGGGAACTAGAGAACCATGACATCACCACGCTGAGTACTGAGTATACATGGGAACCAGAGAACCATGACATCACCACGCTGAGTACTGAGTATACATGGGAACTGGAGAGCCATGACATCACCACGCCGAGTACTGAGTATATATGGGAACTAGAGAACCATGACATCACCATGCCGAGTACTGAGTATACACGGGAACTAGAGAACCATGACATCACCACGCTGAGTACTGAGTATATATGGGAACTAGAGAGCCATGACATCACCACGCTGAGTACTGAGTATACATGGGAACTGGAGAGCCATGACATCACCACGCTGAGTACTGAGTATATATGGGAACCAGAGAACCATGACATCACCAGGCTGAGTACTGAGTAGACATGGGAACTAGAGAACCATGACATCACCACGCTGAGTACTGAGTATACATGGGAACTGGAGAGCCATGACATTACCACGCTGAGTACTGAGTATATATGGGAACTAGAGAACCATGACATCACCAGGCTGAGTACTGAGTATACATGGGAACTGGAGAGCCATGACATCACCACGCTGAGTACTGAGTATACATGGGAACTGGAGAGCCATGACATCACCACGCTGAGTACTGAGTATACATGGGAACTGGAGAACCATGACATCACCACACTGAGTACTGAGTATTATGGGAACTAGAGAACCATGACATCACCACGCTGAGTACTGAGTATACATGGGAACTAGAGAGCCATGACATCGCCAGGCTGAGTACTGACTATACATGGGAACTAGAGAACCATGACATCACCATGCTGAGTACTGAGTATACATGGGAACTAGAGAGCCATGACATCACCAGGCTGAGTACTGAGTATACATGGGAACTAGAGAACCATGACATCACCACGCTGAGTACTGAGTATACATGGGAACTAGAGAGCCATGACATCACCAGGCTGAGTACTGAGTATACATGGGAACTAGAGAACCATGACATCACCATGCTGAGTACTGAGTATACATGGGAACTAGAGAGCCATGACATCACCACGCTGAGTACTGAGTATACATGGGAACTAGAGAGCCATGACATCGCCAGGCTGAGTACTGAGTATACGTGGGAACAAGAGAGCCATGACATCACCACGCTGAGTACTGAGTATACATGGGAACTAGAGAGCCATGACATCGCCAGGCTGAGTACTGAGTATACATGGGAACTAGAGAACCATGACATCACCGTGCTGAGTACTGAGTATACATGGGAACTGGAGAGCCATGACATCGCCAGGCTGAGTACTAAGTATATATGGGAACTAGAGAACTGTGACATCACCACGCTGAGTACTGAGTATACATGGGAACTAGAGAACCATGACATCACCAGGCTGAGTACTGAGTATACATGGGAACTGGAGAGCCATGACATCGCCAGGCTGAGTACTAAATATATATGGGAACTAGAGAGCCGTGACATCGCCAGGCTGAGTACTGAGTATACATGGGAACTAGAGAACCATGACATCACCACACTGAGTACTGAGTATTATGGGAACTAGAGAACCATGACATCACCACGCTGAGTACTGAGTATACATGGGAACTAGAGAACCATGACATCACCACGCTGAGTACTGAGTATACATGGGAGCTAGAGAACCATGACATCACCACGCTGAGTACTGAGTATACATGGGAACTAGAGAGCCATGACATTGCCAGGCTGAGTACTGACTATACATGGGAACTAGAGAACCATGACATCACCAGGCTGAGTACTAAGTATACATGGGAACTGGAGAGCCGTGACATCACCACGCTGAGTACTGAGTATATATGGGAAATAGAGAACCATGACATCACCAGGCTGAGTACTGAGTATACATGGGAACTAGAGAGCCGTGACATTGCCAGGCTGAGTACTGAGTATACATGGGAACTGGAGAGCCATGACATCACCACGCTGAGTACTGAGTATACATGGGAACTAGAGAACCATGACATCACCACACTGAGTACTGAGTATTATGGGAACTAGAGAACCATGACATCACCACGCTGAGTACTGAGTATACATGGGAACTAGAGAACCATGACATCACCAGGCTGAGTACTGAGTATACATGGGAGCTAGAGAACCATGACATCACCACGCTGAGTACTGAGTATACATGGGAACTAGAGAGCCATGACATCGCCAGGCTGAGTACTGACTATACATGGGAACTAGAGAACCATGACATCACCAGGCTGAGTACTAAGTATACATGGGAACTAGAGAACCATGACATCACCACACTGAGTACTGAGTATACATGGGAACTAGAGAACCATGACATCACCAGGCTGAGTACTGAGTATACATGGGAACTGGAGAGCCATGACATCGCCAGGCTGAGTACTAAGTATATATGGGAACTAGAGAACCATGACATCACCATGCCGAGTACTGAGTATACATGGGAACCAGAGAACCATGACATCACCATGCCGAGTACTGAGTATACATGGGAACTAGAGAGCCATGAAATCACCGTGCTGAGTACTGAGTATACACGGGAACTAGAGAACCATGACATCACCACGCTGAGTACTGAGTATACATGGGAACCAGAGAACCATGACATCACCACGCTGAGTACTGAGTATACATGGGAACTGGAGAGCCATGACATCACCACGCCGAGTACTGAGTATATATGGGAACTAGAGAACCATGACATCACCATGCCGAGTACTGAGTATACATGGGAGCTAGAGAACCATGACATCACCACGCTGAGTACTGAGTATACATGGGAACTAGAGAACCATGACATCACCAGGCTGAGTACTGAGTATACTTGGGAGCTAGAGAACCATGACATCACCACGCTGAGTACTGAGTATACATGGGAACTGGAGAGCCATGACATTACCACGCTGAGTACTGAGTATATATGGGAAATAGAGAACCATGACATCACCAGGCTGAGTACTGAGTATACATGGGAACTAGAGAGCCGTGACATCGCCAGGCTGAGTACTGAGTATACATGGGAACTGGAGAGCCATGACATCACCACGCTGAGTACTGAGTATACATGGGAACTGGAGAACCATGACATCACCACACTGAGTACTGAGTATTATGGGAACTAGAGAACCATGACATCACCACGCTGAGTACTGAGTATACATGGGAACTAGAGAGCCATGACATCGCCAGGCTGAGTACTGACTATACATGGGAACTAGAGAACCATGACATCACCATGCTGAGTACTGAGTATACATGGGAACTAGAGAGCCATGACATCACCAGGCTGAGTACTGAGTATACATGGGAACTAGAGAACCATGACATCACCACGCTGAGTACTGAGTATACATGGGAAGTAGAGAGCCATGACATCACCAGGCTGAGTACTGAGTATACATGGGAACTAGAGAACCATGACATCACCATGCTGAGTACTGAGTATACATGGGAACTAGAGAGCCATGACATCACCACGCTGAGTACTGAGTATACATGGGAACTAGAGAGCCATGACATCGCCAGGCTGAGTACTGAGTATACGTGGGAACAAGAGAGCCATGACATCAGCACGCTGAGTACTGAGTATACATGGGAACTAGAGAGCCATGACATCGCCAGGCTGAGTACTGAGTATACATGGGAACTAGAGAACCATGACATCACCGTGCTGAGTACTGAGTATACATGGGAACTGGAGAGCCATGACATCGCCAGGCTGAGTACTAAGTATATATGGGAACTAGAGAACTGTGACATCACCACGCTGAGTACTGAGTATACATGGGAACTAGAGAACCATGACATCACCAGGCTGAGTACTGAGTATACATGGGAACTGGAGAGCCATGACATCGCCAGGCTGAGTACTAAATATATATGGGAACTAGAGAGCCGTGACATCGCCAGGCTGAGTACTGAGTATACATGGGAACTAGAGAACCATGACATCACCACACTGAGTACTGAGTATTATGGGAACTAGAGAACCATGACATCACCACGCTGAGTACTGAGTATACATGGGAACTAGAGAACCATGACATCACCACGCTGAGTACTGAGTATACATGGGAGCTAGAGAACCATGACATCACCACGCTGAGTACTGAGTATACATGGGAACTAGAGAGCCATGACATTGCCAGGCTGAGTACTGACTATACATGGGAACTAGAGAACCATGACATCACCAGGCTGAGTACTAAGTATACATGGGAACTGGAGAGCCGTGACATCACCACGCTGAGTACTGAGTATATATGGGAAATAGAGAACCATGACATCACCAGGCTGAGTACTGAGTATACATGGGAACTAGAGAGCCGTGACATTGCCAGGCTGAGTACTGAGTATACATGGGAACTGGAGAGCCATGACATCACCACGCTGAGTACTGAGTATACATGGGAACTAGAGAACCATGACATCACCACACTGAGTACTGAGTATTATGGGAACTAGAGAACCATGACATCACCACGCTGAGTACTGAGTATACATGGGAACTAGAGAACCATGACATCACCAGGCTGAGTACTGAGTATACATGGGAGCTAGAGAACCATGACATCACCACGCTGAGTACTGAGTATACATGGGAACTAGAGAGCCATGACATCGCCAGGCTGAGTACTGACTATACATGGGAACTAGAGAACCATGACATCACCAGGCTGAGTACTAAGTATACATGGGAACTGGAGAGCCGTGACATCACCACGCTGAGTACTGAGTATTATGGGAACTAGAGAACCATGACATCAGCACGCTGAGTACTGAGTATACATGGGAACTAGAGAGCCATGACATCGCCAGGCTGAGTACTGAGTATACATGGGAACCAGAGAACCATGACATCACCACGCTGAGTACTGAGTATACATGGGAACTAGAAAACCATGACATCACCATGCTAAATACTAAGTATATATTGGAACTAGAGAACCATGACATCATCATCCTCAGTACTAAGTATATGTGGGAACTAGAAACCATGACATCACCATGCTAAGTTCTAAGTATATATGGGAACTAGAGAACCATCATGTCATCAATTCCACTGAGCTAACAACACCTTGTTGCAAGTATCCTTGTCCAGCGCTGCGCCCTCTACACTCCTCGATGTCCCTCGGGGCTCCTTTCCCATGGCAAGTCCCCCCATTCTATCTCAACCAGTTGCTACGGTGTGGTGTTGCTTGGCGCTAGGAGAGTAGGGGTTATTTCATCTATCTTCCCAGCCCTAGCACTGTTCCCGGAGGTAGGGAGAGTTAGAATAGGCGACATTAGAATTTAAATGCCTGGAAATCTCGGGTCCTTTCAGAACTAATCCCCTTCCCCCTGGGCGTGGGCAAGCTGCCAGGGGCTTCTCTCCCCCGAGTTGCCTCGCTTGTCTCCTTCCCTTCCTCCCACACTCCTTTTCTTCTGTCCCGAGGCCTGCGCTTGGCTCGGCTCCCGTTTCGCTCTCTCCCCCCGCCTGTCTCAGTCTCTGTGTGACAAGCTGGAGACCCTCCAGATGGGGGTGATCGGGGCTTCGGGCTGACGCCCCGGAAGGCTCTGCCCGGGAGGCCATCCGAGCCAGAGCCGGTGCCCTGCAGAAGCCGGGGCGTTACCGGGCATGGCCACATTGAGATTCGAGGCCGGGAAAGCTTGCTCTCTCTCCGCTAGCTGCCCAGCCCGCAGAGGGAGGAGATCGCCTCTGAGGGAGCGAGAGCTCCCCCCTACCCCCCCCCCCCAGCCTCTCCTTCCAGCACAGACTCGAGCTGTCATTTGTCAGCGCTGTTGCGTGGCTGGTGCCCTGGGAGGCGCCTGTCGCCTGGCAAGATTGCGCTCCTGCTTGGATTTCAGGAAATGTTCTCAGAAAATAATGTTCGGATTCCAAGGCCAAATGACTTTCTCCTCTCTGGCCTCAGTTTCCCTATCTGAAAAAGCGAAGGCTCCACAGAAGAGCTTTGTGTCTTTTCTTTGTCTCTCTTTGCTCCCCGCAGCCCCACCTCCCGTAATTCCCCCAGTCTCCAGGGCAGGTGCGGAGCTGGGCTTCCAAATGATCTCGCGCCCCCCTGGGAACCGCGACCTGGGGGCTCGGGGGACAGACTGGGCTCTGGAAGGGGCCCCGGGGCGGCGGCATCTGGGAGGAGGAGATCCCCAGGGCCTGGAGGCCCTGGACCAATCAGGGGACGCCCCGGAGAGGCGGCGACAATGGAAGGTGGGAGCAGCCGAGGGACCGGGCTGAGGAAGGAGGAGGGCCCCAAAGAGGGGTGGGAGGGATGCTGAGAGAAGGGGGCGAGAGTTCTCAGCTCACCCAAATTCGGTGTTTATTTATAGGGGTTGAGTCAGCCGGCGCCAGGCCGGCTATGAAGTGGGGAGGGCAGAGAGGAAAGGGGGGGCCTTCTGCTGCTGCTCCGAGGCTGGGGGCTTCTGAATCCTTGGCGAAGCTGGAGTTTTGTTTGGGGGGTGGGTGGGAAGGAGGGAAGCCTGCGCGTCCCCTCAGCCCCAGTAGTTCCAAGTCTGGGCGGGGGGGGGGGTAGAAGGTAACGGCAGCGGAGGGGGAAGGGGCAGCGAGTCCAACATCTGGAACACATCAGGGGCGGCTGGAGCTGCCAGGAGGGATCAGGCCCCCCCAATCACAGCGCGTTTGGAAGCAGAAGTCGGCGCCAAGACCCGGGGGGTGGGGGTGGGGGAGCGGGATTGAGAGGGGAAGGGGAGGGGGGAGGGGTCTGTCCGCCGGCTGCTCCTTCCCCAGCCTCTGTTGCACCTCTGGGGCTCGAACATTCTGAGGGGGATGGGGGCAGGCTTCCCAACCCCCTCCTGGAGGAGAAAGCGGCGTCTGTGCGCGGGAGCGGGGGGGGGGGGGCGCCACTCCGAGCTTCTCCGCCGGCCCCAACATCTGCTTCTCATAAAGCCGAGCCGCGGAGAGAGGACGGCCTAGCCCTGCTCCCCACCCCCCAGAGCCAGGAGGGGGGCGGGGAGAGAAACCCCTTCGAGACGATCCAGTCTGTAACTAATTGTCCCAGGCCTCCCTACGCAGTTTCAGTGGGGTACTACGGCCTCCATCCTTACGGACCCATCCTAACAGCTCTGCCTCTCATCACCTCCCAGAAGCCTCTCGCATCCTTCAAGGCTCAGCCCAAGCGCCCTCCCGGAGATAAGGCCTTAGGCTTCTACGTGTCCAGGTCCCTTCCCCCCATCCCCCCTTAGAGTGTGAGCTCCTTGGAGGCAATCCGTCAACAAGCTTTATTAGGTGCCTGCTAGGGGCCAGGCTCTGTGCTAGGCGCTGGGGAAACAAAGACAAAGGGAAACAGTCCCTGCCCTCGGAGAGCTTCCATTCTGTCGGGGGAGACAACGCGGACATAAATAAATATATACAAGATATTTACCAAATATTTACAAGGCCATGGGGGAGGGCCACTTAGCAGCTGGGGGGAGGGGAGGAGGGAAAGAGTATTAGGGATGACCTCTTCAGTGGAGTCTTAAAGGAAACTAGGGCTTCTGGGAGATGGGAGTGAGAAAGGAGAGCATTGGAGGCACTGGGAACGGCTTCTCGGTCTCCTAATGCCTATCACAGTGCCTTGGAACATCTTAGATCAATAAAGGAATTGACCGATGGGTGAGGGCAGCTTCTGTGCCCGGAAACTGAACGAGTATCTCCCTGCCCACACAGGGCACTCAATAAATAGTCCGGGAGTGAGGTGGATGGCAGGACCACAGCTGGAAGGAATCCTGGGGACGCCAGACACACACAATAATCCGATGTCAGGCTTGGGAAGCATCCTGAGAGACTCAGCTTGTTCTCCCTTTTTTTTTTTTTTTTTTTAAGAGACAGAGACTTATTTCAAGAAGCCCTTCCAAAAGGCTTTTCCAGACTCTCCCGATTATCCGTGCTCCCCACCCGAATTACTTCCTATTTTATATGAGAGGCAGCCAGTCCGAGTAAATAGAAAGCTGGCCTCCGCACCAGGAAGACGTGGTTTCAAGTGCTCGCTTTGACGCTCCCTCGGCTGTGTCACCCCGGACAGTTCCTTGAAATTCTCCGTGTCTTAAGCAGCTCTAAAACTATAGTTTGCAGAGGTGTGTGTGTCTGCAATCATAGAGGGACTGTCCTCCCCTGGGAGTTACCTAAGGCCATGAAAACAGTCCCTATCCTTACCCTGAATGGTTTTTCCTTTGTATTTACTTGTCTGTGGACTCTTCGTGGGTGTTTCTGCCCAGCACAACCCAAGTCTCCTATTTCTGGGTCCCCAGCTGCTAGTTCAGTGCAGGGCACTTAATAGGCACTTAATAAAAGACAGGTGACTCAAATTGAATGCACTCTCTCTCACCTCCGCCTCCTGGAATCCCTGGCTTCCTCCAAGGTACCAGATGACTCCCCTGCTCAAGAACTCCTAGAGCTCCCTATTGGCACACTGGTGCTTCTCTGACGAGAAGCCTGGAAGCTTTTCTTGGTGTTCTTAGTTATCGATGTGATTTCTCTTCCTGGAACTGTCCTTCATATATACAGAAATGAAATCGGGTTCTGCCCTCGAGGAGCTTCCATTCTTGGGGGGGGGGACAATATATGTTGGTTTCTATGATATAGATCATGTAGCTCCAGCAGAATGGGAGCACCTTGAGGGTTCATTCATTTCCCCTTTATTCCCTGGGGCACGAGGCAGCAAGGCTAAGGGGTAGCCAGACGCAAGGACCACCTGGTTCAATGATCACTCCAGGCTGTGTGAGCCTGGGCAAGGCTGAACTCTCAGCCTTGAGACGGGAAGTAATCCTCTCTAACTAGCGGTGCTTGAGGAGAGGCTTGTCTGAAACGGTAGAGGATGGTTCTACAAGGGCTTTTCTTCACCAACAGAGATGGAGTACAATTCTGCAGCCGCTATGGTCTTAAAGAGTTGCCTAAAACATTGAGGAAGTGAAGTGACTTGTCCAGGGTCACACAGCTGGAATGAATCTGAAATGAAATTCGAACCCAAGTCCTTTGGACTTCAAGCTTGCCTCTCTAAACACTGCGCTATAGAAAACGCATTAAAAAAAAAAAAATGCTTATTGGAGCTCTCTCTGCCCCGCCATCCCGTCAGGACCAGGGCCAGAGCAAGCCACCAGGGGGATAACACGCTGAATTTATTTACAAAGAGAATATAGAAATAGACAGGGTCTGGCTCCCGCGGGGCAAGGCGGGGTGGGCACCGGACGAGATCCGAGTCCGCAGCCTTCCCACACGCACTCGCCCGGGGAGCCGCCGTCATTTTAATAAATACAGCCATTTAAAAACCAAAACTAATTAGGAATTGGTGCCCTCTGGCCCTCCTGCCTGGCCCTCTCCTTGGTCCTTCCCCCAGGCACCCTGTTTTACTTCTCGTCCAAGGTCACCAAGAAAGAGCGAAGGAAGCACCAGGGAGCTCAGGCCCTCGCCTACTTTTCCGCCTCCAAGCTGGATTATAAACAGAGCGATCCGGAGATCGCAGGGAGGCTCAGCCCTGCCGGATTCCACCTGAACCCAGCCAGCAGCAATCCACAGTGTACTCAGTCAGAGGTTAGGAGGGTAGTCCCACGTCATCTACTGGCTAGCTAGGGCTTCTGGGGGAAGTGGAAACGTGGCCCGACTGAACGGATTGTAAACTGGCCAGTGACGTGGGGAAGGGAGAAGAACACCAGTGAGGAAGGAACTGGGGGGACCCGAACTTTGAGGATTTCCTTGGCCAGAGAGGATGAGGAGAGTAGAGACCCCTTGAGTAGAGGGCAGGGGCTCCTTAGAGGCTCGTAGATTCCTAGAATGTCAGAGCTGGCAGCGACCGTAGAAATCGGACGTCCAACCGCCTCGCACTGCAGAGGCGACTAAGGCCTCAGGAGGGGAAAGGACTTGCTCAGGATCACTCAGCTAGTGAGTGGCAGAGGCGGGAGTCGAGCCCAGATCTCCTCGATCCAAATTTCTTTACAACACGCTGCCTACTTCATTGAGTCCATTCTACAGCCAGGGAAACTGAGTCCCCGAGTTCGCCCACCGCGAATCGATGAGCGAACTCTGGCGTTCTTGGCTCCCAGTCCAGTCGGTCGAAGAAGAGCTGGGCGAATAGCCTCGGCCTGCGCCGCACCAGCTCACACTGTGGTCATGACCTTCAGCGATCCGGAGCGGAACCGTAGGATCTTCTTCTTGAGCGCGTGGGAGGCCTTGATCTTGACGAAGACCTTCCCCTGGGCGCCCCCGGGGCCTCCGCCCGGCCCGGAGGCTGCCGACGCCGCCGCCAGCTGCTGGGGCCACACCAAGCCGCCGCCGCTGCCTTCCGAGTCGCTGGAGGCTGAGCTGAAGGCCAGGGACTCGCCGTCGCTGGCGCTCGACTCGCTCTCGCCGTAGGCAGGACCGTAGCCCCCCGCGCTGCCTCCCAAGGGAGGGCCCCGGCGCCCGACGGCTGCGCCGCGCCCAGCCGAGCACTCGGAGTCGCTGCCCGCGCAGCCGTACAGGAGGCGGCGCGGAGGGGCAGGCGAGGGTCCCGGGAGCCCTCCGACGGCGCGGCCCCCGCCCCCGCGAGGCGCCGCTTTGGGCCGCCGCCCTCCTTCGGCCTCCTCGCCGCTGATCTCGGCCGTGGAGCGCCAGCGGCGCGAGGAGGCGGGGGCCGCGCCGGCCGGGGTTCGACGGGGCCGGGCGGGCCGCGGCTCCTCCCTCTCCACGGTATGGTACTTGGTTTCGCCCGGGCCGGCGCCTGGCCTATTCAGAAGGCTGTTTTCTGACTGCGAGCGGGCGGCCTTCTTGCCCCGCGGGGAGCCCCGGCGGGCCGCGCCGTCGGGGAACCGGCCTTTCCTGGTACCGCCGGGCCGGGGCCGCTCCCTCGGAGGCGACAGCTCCACGCTGCGGCCCCGAGTGAGCGGGGGAGGCGGCGGCCCCTTGCGGCGGGCAGCGCGGGCCACCGGGGGTCCTCGGACTCCTGCGTGTGCCGCGGGGATGTACTGGGCCTTCACCAGCCGGCCCTCGCCCGGGCTGGGGGGCGAGGAGCTCACTGCGGGCGCCGGCTCGGCCGGGGGAGGGCTAGAGTCCCAGGGCGGCCAGCCCCCGGGGCCCGGAGAGCCGCCCACGCCGGGGTGCGGCTGCTCCTCGGACCGCTGCCGCGCGCTGTTCTGCCGTCGGAGGGCCGCCGGCGGCTCAGCCGGCCCGGGGCCGGGACTGGTGCGGGGTTGGCCCGGCCCCGGCCGCCCACGCAGCCGCCGCCGGCGCCTCAGAAGGCCCGAGATGTAGCTCTCTAGGTGGCGGCCCGGGGCAGCGCCGTCCGGGGGCCCAGAGACGGGGGAGTCCGGGTAGAGGCGGCCGCGCAAGCGGGGGCTCTGCAGGGCCACCGCATGGAGCGGGCTGGGCGACAGGAAGGAGGTCACGCCCCCGGGTCCGGCCTCCTGGGCAGCCGTCGGGTAGGGAGCGGAGAAGGATCGAGGCACCGCTGTCTGACCTCCAGCGGAGGCCTCCTGGGAGCTGGGGCCCGCTTCCCCTGCAGGGAGAAAGGAGACAGAAGGGATGGGGACAGTGTCTCCGAGAACGCGCCCCTTCCCCCATCTCTTGCTCTTGCCTCACCCCGTTCCCTCCCCTTCCCTCCCTCCTTCCCTCCCAGTGAACCCGTCCGTCAGTAAAAAGGCTGTGAAGAGATTCCAGCCCCATTACTGTACCGACTGGAAGTCAGCGTGCTTTGGAAGAGATCCTGGAAAGCATCTGGTCTCTCCATTTAGCAAATGAGGAAACTGAGGCACCCCGAGTCGCAGGGCCTTGTCCGCGCAGGCTACCAGAAGACCCAGGGATCTAGCCTGTCATTCAGAACCCCTTCCTCTGAGCTGAACCTACTCCATAAGGCACTTCTCTAGGAGCCCCAGGCGGGAGGGAATGGTTCCTTGGCCGTCTGGGGTGGCCACTGAGGGCAATTCCCGACAGTTCCCTCTGCGCTTCTCTGATCAGGGTTAGGAGGGGGCTAGCTGGCTCGAGAGCGGCCTCAGACACTCACTGGCTGTGTTTGCCTCAATCCATCCGAGAGGGGAAATGGCAAACCTGGCCAGGATCTTTTCCCAGAAAACCCCAGGGCCGGTGCTGGCATTAGTGTGACCACAGGGTCACAAAGACGGGGCAAGATTGAACACAAAGGAGTAGAACTGAGAGACGGCATGGCCCAGAGGAGATGCCTTCTAGCCTAAGAGCCAGGAAGACAGATCAGGGCCCCATCTCCCGCCCTACGTCTTCCAGGGCTTTGGACAGTTCCCTAAAATTGACCCAGGGGGTTCACCTAGGGTTCTGTTGCAGGACCAGCCCCTATTCCTATGCTCTGTATCCTGAGAACCTGGGAGCACATCTCGCCCCTGACATTAGGACTCCTATAAGGGCTAACAGGAAAGCCACAATCAGGTTTAAGTTAACAGGAAGCATACGGTATTCATGGGGTAGAACCATGATTTATTGAGTTGAAATCAATTATCTTGCTTAGATTAAAAACCTATTCCATTCATTCAAGACCTTTTTGAAATCATCCAGGGTATCACTCAGTCTCCCTGGGCCTCAGTTTTCTCCTCTGTAAAAATGGGGGGTGCATCAGTTGGGGAACAGCTGAATAAGGGATGCTATATGAAAGTTATGGAATAGTGTTGTTCTGTAAGAAATGACCAGCAGGATGATTTCAGAGAGGCCTGGAGAGACTTGCAGGAACTGATGCTGAGTGAAATGAACAGGAGATCATTATTATGTGATGATCAACTGTGATGAATGTGGCCCTTTTCAGCAATGACGTGATTCTGGCCAATTGCAATAGACTTGTGATGGAGAGAGCCATCTGCCCCCCACGGAGAGGACTATGGGCACTGAATGTGGAGCACAACATAGTATTTTCACCTTTTTTTGCTGTTGTTTGCTTGCTTCCCCTGCCCCTTTCTGCTTTTTTTTTTTCCTTTTTGATCTTTTTGATTTTTTTCATATGCAGCATGACAAATGTGGAAATAAATATAGAAGAATTGTACACGTTTAACATATATTGGATTACTTGCTATATAAGGAAAGGAATTGGGGGAAAAAATTTAAAACACATTTGAAAACTATGCATATATTTTGGAAAGAAAAAGCTAGCAAGAAAACTGTATAATTATATACATATATTGGATTTAACGTACATTATAACATATTCAACATGTATTGGATCACCTGCCAACTAGGGAAAGGGAGGGGAAGGAGGGGGAAAGTTGGAACACAAGGTTTTGCAGGGGTCAGTGTTGAAAAATTACCCATGGAGCTGAGCAGTGGAGTGGATAGAGCACCAGCATTGAAGTCAGGAGGACCTGAGTTCAAATGTGACTTCAGATACAACACTTATTAGCTGTGTGATCCTGGGCAAGTCACTTTATAACCCCAATTGCCTCAGGGCAAAAAAAAAGAATGAAAGAAAGAAAAGGAAAAAGAAAAATTATCCATGCATATGTTTTGTAAATAAAAAGCTTTAATAAAAAGTGAAAAAGAAAAGAAAAAGCTAAAAAAAAAATGAAGGGGTGGACAAGATAGTGGATTAAGTGGTGTATTTGGGGTCATACTTGGGAAATTTCAAATATTAGCTGTAAGATGCCAAATCACTGAAAATCTAAGTTTCAGTTCTTGTAAAATGAGAATACTCATAGCATCTACTCATGCAATGATCCAATGAGATACATAAAATGCATTGTACTTCTCAAAGCACTGTTACTGTTTGGTGGTTGTTTGGGGGCAGGTAGATGGTGCAGGGGGTAGAGTGCTGGGCCTGGAGTCAGAAGGACTCATCTTCCTAGATTCAAATCTGGCCCCAGACACTTACTAGTTGTGTGATCCTGCACATGTCACTTCACCTTGTCTGCCTTGGTTTCCTCATCTGTAAAATGAGCTGGAGAAGGGAATGGCAAATCTCTCCCAGGATCACTGCCCAAAAAAACCCCAATTGTGGAGAATGGGGACACAGCTGACCAGCCAAGCTCTTTGCAAACCTCAGAACACCAAGTTGCTGCTGTTCCCTGATGTCCTTCCAGCCAGAAGGTAAGAATTCTGAGGAGCCTTTGTTCAGAAGCAGCCCTGCAGCCCGGAACATTGGGCAGCTGGGCCCGCCAGGCAAGTGAGGGAGATCTCGCATCCAGCTAATTCTCCTGCCCTGTCCCCTCCCTGCAAGCCTGTACACAGAGCTGGCCCTATGCCCTTCTCCCTACTTGAACACACACACACACACACACACACACACACACACACACTCACACTCACACTCCACATATACACACACCACAGACACACACACACCCACACTCCACACATACACACACACACACACCACACACACCCAACAACCACAGACACACACTCTCACACTCCACACACATACACACACACCCCACATACACACTCAACCACCACACACTCACACTTCACACACACACCCCACATACACACACCCAACCACCACATACACACAAACACACACACTCACACTCCACACACACCACATACATACCCAACCACCACACACACACACACACACACACACACACACACACACACACACACTCACATACACATACACCCCCACTCCACATCACATGTATACACACACACACCACACAATGCACATGCACACATGCACATACCCCACACATACATATACACACAAACACTTATTTAAACACATATACACATGAACTTCCTTCAGATGCTCTTAGCTAAGTTTTTTTCGAGTTATGAAATTCCATGATTTAGTGGCCCCATTTCCCAAGCCTTTTCCTCCCATCCTCCAATCCATTCAAGTGTCTTTTTTCCTGTCCTTCTTACCCAGAGACTTGGGCCTCTTGCTGGCAAATACTCCCCGGGGCTCAGAGGGGCCTAGCCGGCTGTAGGAACCAGAACCAGAAAAGCCACTGTCGCCTCCAAATGTCGAGGGAGGGGAGTCTGGACCAGTCGGAGAAGGGCCTTCATAGAAACCTAAATGAGGTAAAGAAGGGAGAGACTGAAGGACAGAAAGAGGGGTGGAGGAGGCAGGGGAGAGATGGGTGAGAGACAAAAAGAGGGAAGGTAGATTGGGCCCTCAATTTGGAGAGCTGAGGAGATTTAGATTGAGGTTGCTGGGTTTCCTCTCACCTGAGCTCAGCCCAATATCTTCTTCCAGGCCTTCAGCATCCAAGCTCAGCTCTCCCAGGTGTTGACCCAGTTCCCACATCAACCCGGGCAGGGCCTCCTGGAACAACAATGGGTGTGAGGGGAAGGGAAGAGGAAGGACCCCAGGAGACACTCATGCAGACACAGTCGAGCTCTTGCCCTGTCCCCTGCAAAGAGCATCAGGAATAAACAGGACTGCAGGTGAGGAAAAAAAGAAGGAAAGCAAGCCAGAGGCTCCTTGGGGGAGCTAAGTTTAGGACCTTATACAATCTTCAGACTTTGGATGCTTAAGCTAAAGGAGCCTCGGAATCGGAGAATCTTCTGTTCAAAGCAGGAGGCATCTTTGCATACACTGACCATGTTGCTCCCCTGCTCAAGAAGAATCAGTGACTCCCTTTTGCCTCTACAAGGAAACTGTCCCTGTTGGCAGCACTTCTGCATTGTGTAATGGGCTAGTTCCAGGCTGATTATCCCATCATGATGTGCACTCCAGCCAAAGTGACCTTGCTGCATCCACTACAGGACTCTGGTCTCCTTGGATTTTACACAGGGTTTCTGTCAGTTTGAAATGCTCTTCCTCCTCACCTCCATCTCCCGGAATTCTAAACTCCCTCCAAGGCCCTGCTCATGCTCTCGAACTTGCTATTTGGCCCCCACCACCCCAGGTATTCATTTTGTATTTACTGATCTTTTTGTTTCTTCTCCAGTGAATTGTAAACTCCTTGAGGGCAGGAACTTTTACTTTTGTCTTTGCATTCTCAGCACCCTGGACAGTGCCTGCCACACAGTAAGTGCCTAATGAATGCTTGCAAGCTGCCTAAAAGCTAGAAGAATCGGAGTCCCTGTCTTGTGTTACTTTGGGCAAATTGATTCCACTCTGTACTAGACTACTTTGAAATCTGGGAATCTGGGTGGGGAGAGTTTTCACGCCTAGAGTTCCCAGCTCCCTGGATCTTGACCCTGGAGGACATTCCCTAAGGCTCCTCCCATTCTTAATCTGTTCCTGAAGGTGTGGGAAAAGACTGGAAGGGAATGAGCTTTCCCTAATCAGCTCTGGGAAACAACTCTTTCCAACCCTCCCCTATCCCCTGGACTGAGGTAGGAATTTTCAAGTCAGCTCAATCCACAACCCCTCATTAAGTGGCTAGTGTGGCTTGGGAAGCTGCAAAGCTCCCATAACCGCCAAGGATACAGGAGAAAGGGTCCTAGATTAGGAGTAAGAGTTCTTGACTCTGCTGCTTACTAGCTGGGTGACTGATGACTCCTTCAAGCCCTCTGAGTTTCAATTGCTCAAATGAAAGGTGTTGGATTAGTTGGTCCTGGAAGTTCCCCTCAGTTTCCCTTCTTTGTAAAAAAAAAAAATAAAAAAAAAAATACTGAGGTGGTTGGTCTCAAAGATCTTGCGATCCCTTCCTATTCTAAAGCTCTAAAGTGTCTGTTCTGAAGGGGTTTCCAGACTGGTAAAGGGCCACGACAAATGCACTTTTTGTGAATGCCCAAAGCGTCTGGTCAGTGTCAGCCATTGACAACTGCCATGCAAAGTATGAGAGAGGTGAAGGAAGGGTGCTCCGAGGAATCTGAAAGGCTTCCGGGGGGGAGGAGAGAATGAGCTTGGCTTTTAAGAACCCATAGGACCTTAGCAGGTATCCTGACGTCCCCTGCTGAATGCAGAAGGGAGGTAAAGATCATCAATCTTGGTCGCCATAAACTGAACTCAGACTTTTGGGACACCCTGGAGATACATTCTTGGGAGGGGGCTTGGATTATTATTGCAAGGGACAAGGCTTGGATTATATTGCAAAGGCCACCTATGCTTATCTCACCGAGGATGAGTGATTGATTGGTCTAGAGCTATTGTGCTGGGTCAAGAGAAAGGTGAGGGTAGGGACAGAAAAGACTTTTTAAACTGTAAACCCTTACTGACCAAAAAGCTAAGAGTTAAAAGGAGCTTCCAGGGATGCAACTGACCATTATAGTGGGTCTGAACTCAGGAGAACCCGAGTTCAAATCCAGCCTCAGACAGTTACTAGCTGTGTGACCCTGAACAAGTCACTTCACTTCTGCCTGTCTCCCTTCCTCATCTGTAAAATGAGAATAAGAATAGCCATTATTAGCACCTCCCTTCCAGCATTTGCAACTGCTTGGCACAAATAGGTGCCATATGGATGCTAGCTGTTTATTAATATTTTTACCAGCAGCTGCCTTGAGACAGAGGCACATGGAAAGTGCAGGTATTATCACCTCCAATTCCCTAGAGGGGAGTTGCTGAGTCTATATCCCAGGGCGGATTGATGGGAATTTGCTTGGATGCTTGAAGAATTCAGGGACTCAGCATTCTAGAGAAAGGTGGGAAAGCCTCACCTTGCCCACAATACCTCTCTCTCCCTCAGCCTATACTTTTCATCCAGGTTTCTATGAAGTCCTTCTCCTGAGCACATTGGGGAGATCCTTTGATTGTGCCCCCCCACATCTCCTCTCTTCCCCAACACACACACACACACACACACACACACACACACACACACACACACAAAGGAAAGGAAGTCAATACACAACTTAGGGAGAGAACACCTAGTCTTTTTCCTGAGTTATTGAGTTACACAATTTCAAAGGAAAGGGGGTGATCTCTTTAGTACCCTAAGTTTCTTTCCTTGCAGTGAGAGATGCCAAGGGCACCTGAGGATGGCGCTAGAGAGCCAGGGACCAGCATGGATCTCTAGGCTTGAGAGTGGGGCTTAGGCTAACCAAGCTGATAGTCCTTCTTGGACAAATTCAACCCCTTAGCTTAATAAAACTAGGCCTGAAGGTAACCCTAGGACAGAAGGAGACTCACTGAGCTGTCCAGGAGAGAGGTGAGATCTCTTGAGAATTTTTTTTTCTTTCTCATAAGAATACCAGTCATGGTAACATGACTTTGGGGAACTTTGCAGAACCTTGGGAGGAGATCAAGGCCTACCAAAGGAGAACAAGCCATTGTTCTTGCACCACTAGAACCTTTTATATGTTTTCTGAGGGGAAAAACAAAGATTTCTATAGTTGATATATGCAGTTACCTTTTCTGCTGCCATCAGAGTGGAGGACTTTTACCTACGGCTATGGAGCCCCAGACAAAAGCCATATTAGACATTACATTCTGAGTTTTCCCCAGAGGATACTGGGAGAAATAAAGTGAGCCAATAAGTGTTTTTTTCCCCTATATTCCCCATGGTTGAACCTGGTCTCTCTAAAACCAGAACTTAGGGGATGTAGGTCAATGTTTGTAAAACTTTATACGTTCATCAAATCTTTCACATAGAAACTTAAAATAGTGGATGTTTACATTCACAGAAACTTAAAATCTAGGTCTTTATACTTATAATTATACGCTTTAAATACCTCAGCATTAGATAATGTTGAAGCTAAAGGCAGACAAAATTGAAAAAAAAAAATTAGGATCCATAATGTTGAAACTAAAGGCAGACAAACTTGAAAAAAATGAGGATCCACAAGTAAAAATACAACTGCTTTTTGTGGCAGGGAAGAACTGGCAACTAAGTAGGGTGCCAATCAAGTGGGGAACGGCTGAGAAAACGCTGCTTAATGAATGGGATAGAATGCTCCTGGGCCATTGTTTGCATGCTGAACCCCTCTTTAGCCTGGGAGGTCTTTTGCCTTTCTTTGCCAGATTTTAGCGCCCTGTTGTTGTGGCTGTTGTTGGTCCTCCATTCTAGAGTTCCATGACATCAGGGAGGTGATGCTATGACATACAAAGGAATAAGGGAGGGAGGGCTGTGCAAAGTTCTCAGTCACTTTCTTCTCCAGAGTCAGCCGGCGGCCAGATATAGATCAGACTGGAGATGACACATTGTAGATTTTAATAACTGTTTATAGGCTGACCGACATAAGAAATAACAAAAAAAGAGATGGATTTAGAGAAACCTGGGGAGGCTTTCTTAACTGATACTGACAGGACGAGAGCTGGCAGGACGATTCATACAATCACCAAGTCTTTGAAAGACTTTGGATCTCTGATCAAGGCCATGACTAACTATGATACCAAAGGCTACAGAGGACACTGCAGAGAGGTGATGGATTCAGGATGGAGAATAGGACATTTTGGGGACATAATGTGGGAATTTTTTTTTTACTCTCATATGTGCTAGGAGGAGTTTGTTTTCCTTTTCTTTTCCTTTTAAATTGAGGATGGGTAAGAAAAATGAAACGCCTTCTTCATTGAAAAATTAAATTAAAAAGCCAAAGTGCGATGCAAAGATAACTTCCTTCAACACCCTCTTTGTACATTTGGGGAACTGAGGCCCAGAGTAGAAGAAGGTCGTGCCTTCCATCCGAAATCCAGATCAGGAACCAGGTATGAGCAGGGCCAGTCCCTGCCCCCTCCACGATGATTCCTGACCCTCAGACAAAAGCTTCCTGTCTGGGTGTTAGGGGTGGTCCGGGAGCTGGGCGGGGAGGAGGGGCAAGGGGCAGGGCTTCGCCAGAAGAGCCAGCTCCTTCCCTATTTAGGGCAGAGAAGGGGGCCCAGGAGGAGATTCTCCCCACCTCGCCCCAGCCCTCCCTTCCACTCCTTCAGGGCTGGATGCCAGAGAACACAGTTGAGAGACCCAGGATTTCATAACACTCAGCGCTTCCAGCTCCTTTATTCCAACCCCTCCTTTTACAGAGAGGGAAACTGAGACCCAAGGTTGCACAGCGAGGAAAGCCAACCCCCCCCCCCGCACTCCATTCCTCTTCTAGACTTGCCTAAGTGGCCCTTCATCCCCCCTGGAAAGTCCATCTAAGACTAACTTTGGTCTCCTGCTGCAGGGCAGCCCAGTCCCCCCACGAGGGTGCATTGTGCACGCGGGGCCCCAGCTGAGAGATGGGTTTCCCCCACTACCCCCTCCTCACCCTCTCCTCAGAGAGTATATTTAGCCCTCCTCCTCCAGCCCGTGCTGTCTCTCCCTCCCTCCTCCTCCCTCCCTCCCCCGCCCCCCTCTATGCTCTGCCTGGAGACAGCTCTGACTGGGGCGGCCTCTCCCACCTCCCCGGCGCCCCCCCTCAGTCTTCCTGACCCCAAGCGGATGGAAGAACCTTCTTCTCCGAGACTCCCCAGGGCGCCCAAGCCTCCTCGCGCCCACCCGCGGTGAGAGAGCCTTCTTCGCCCCCTCCCCCCACTTTCTCCCTGCCGGATATGGGGAGGCACAAGGGAGAGTCAGAGAAACGCGGGGATGGGGAGCGATGGAGACGTAACGAGAAGGAGCCTCAAAGCCAGAGATAGAGACGCGGGGATGGGGAGAATCATCTTCCCCTCCCCCAGCTTCCTGGCCACCGGGCTCCTGCACCCCCCCGCCCAGCGCAAGTTCACTGCTGGCCTGGGTCCTCCCCCCCCCTCTCCTTTCTCCCCCTGCACTCTCCCACCCCCATCCCCATCCCAGTGGTTCTCTCCTCTCCTGAAGAAGGGCCGAGGCGGAGGCCAGGAGGGGCGGGGCCTCCCACAGCTGTTTCTGCTTGGAGAGAGGAATGTGGCCAGGCCCTCCCGGGGGAAGGGGGGGCGCGGGGAAGGAGGTCTGCAAAGCCTAGGCCTGTTCTCCCCATCCCCCTCCATGGGTTAAACCTACCTCCCCCCCCCTTAAAAAAACGGGCTCGCGTTTCCTCCCCCGACCGAAGGCCAGGGCTGGGCCGAACCGGAGGAGATCCAACCGGGGAGCATCAGGTCGGGGAAATGGGGGTCCGGAGGGAATGTCACGGGCTTGGGGGGCCGGAGCAGCGCTGGAAGGAGAGAGCGCTGGATGCTCCAAAAGGGACGCCTAAAGGAAGGGAGACCAAGCGATGCTCGGCGAGACCCGGCGAGGGGCGCCAGGGATGCAGGGAGACAATGCCCCGCCCCCCTCCCAGTTAACCTTCGCATCCCCAGTCCAGGTCTGAGAGCCCCAGACTAAGCCCGAGTCCGGAGGGGGAGGGGGGGTCCAAGCCCCGGCCACGGGCCTCCCCCGGGCTCTGGCCCTGTCCTCCAGCGAGACCTCCAAGTCCTCCAGCGGGAGGGGAGCGAAGGAAAAAGAGGAGCCGGGCCCGAATGAGACCCGGGGAGGGGGAGTGACTCAAGTCCCCCCCTAACGGTGGAGCCCCCTCCCAGTGCTGCCCAGGCGGAGAGGGGACCCCAGACTCAGCTCCCGGAGCGGGAGGGACCTGAGGACGGCGTGGGGAGGGGTCCGCCCCCTGATTCTTCGACTCCCCCTCCCTCTGCGGTCCCTTCTAACGGATCCGCGGCCGCGGGAGAGGGAAGGGGCCGACATGCACCCGGAGGGGAGGTCCACGCACGGACGCTGGCTCAGACGGCGCGGGATCCGCCGCGGGGGGGGGCGAAGTCCGAGGGTCCGGCGGGGGGCGTCGGGAGGGGCCGGAGCCCCGGGGGGATCTCGCAGCGCCCGCTCCGCACTCACCAGCTGCTCCTCCAGCGCCGCCGCGGCCCGGCGCGCCGCCGCCTCGTCGTCGTCCTCCTCGCCATCGTCCTCTCCCAGGGCCTCGTCCTCCTGGTCCCGGCCGTCGTCGGCCGCCCCACCAGGCCCCGCGCCCGTGGCCAGCGGCTGGCCGAGCCGGAGCGCCTGGCGCACGCGGAACTCCTGGCGCTCCCGCAGCCAGTGCAGCTCGCACAGACCCGCCAGGCTGCCCTCCAGCCAGCCCCTTAGCCGGCCCCTCTCCGGGCTCACGGGGAACGAGAAGGCCCGGATCATGGCCGCGTCGTCCCCTCCGCCGGGCCTCGGCCCCCGCTCCCGGCTTCCCTGGGGGCCCCCAGCGCCCCGCCGGCCGTGCGCCCGCCCGCCGGTCCGGCCCGGCTGTCACCGTCTCATCTGCATAGGCCGCAGCCCATTGGGCCGCCGAGCCAATACTGATCTGCATCTCCCCGCCCCCTCGGCGCTGGCAGCGGACTGTCTATTGGTGACTAGACGGGGAGCCACGCCCCCAAGCTCTCCCAGAGGCAGGACCATTGGTGAATTTCCTGGGTCTTAGCTGTAAAGATCTGCATAGACCACGCCTCCCATCTCCAGACCCCTGAGTTGGGGAACATCGGTGGGCCTAGGGGTTCCGAGTCCTCATCGCCGATATAGCCACGCCCATTGCACATCCTCACTGTCCTCGGGGGTTGCCGGCCATTGGTGAGATTTGCGTTGTCTGCATAAACCCGCCTTCCCCTCCTTTCCCCGTTTCATTCGGCCCGTCCCACGCCATTCGGCCCTCCCGGATTTGCCACTCAGCTCTGTCCTTCAACGGCATAGTCCCACCCCCACGCCTCAATCTCTCTTTTCTTCCTGCGATTTGCTGTGCAAAGATAGTCCTTGCTTCACGACGAGCGCTGATTCGCAGGTCTGCGGACAGGGCGGGGCGGCTCCTTTGGACCCTCCCCATTATGGGCGGACATTCATAGACTGGTCTCTGGGATCTTGAATATTATAATTAGAGAAAGCTGGGCGGGGATAAAAGAGAGGACCGAACGCCCTTTCTCTTCTTCGCTCACCCAATCCGCTGACGGTGAGGGGAAGAAAGGCGGCCCCTCCCTCAGCTCCTCCCTCTTCCCTCCCCAAATCCTCGCGTCTCTCCGCCTCTGCCCCCATGCTCCAAACTCTACCACCGCCAGCAAGCCTTCGGCGCTTCCTCCAGCCTCCAGCAGCATCCTCTCCCTCCTGGGCCTGCTTCCGATAATGACCGCGACGGGCCCGGAGGGAGCAAAGCCTGGGGGAAAGAGCTCCGGAGGTGGCAGTCACGGAAAATGGAAGATGCTTGAGGGCAGACCTGGTTGGTCTGTTTCCTCCGGACGGAGAAAGTCCTCTCCCAACAGCCATCTGCAAGAGCCTGGACCTAGCCCGGGTCCCCCGGCCAGCGAGTGCCCCGGGGCTGGGGGCGCCCCAAAGCTGCCTCTTCAGAACGCGCGTTTCGTGCTCTGAACGCAAGCGTTTGGAGGAGTTGGTCATCACCCCGGCATTGATGTGATGCCCTAAGATTTGCACGTGGGTCGTTTGACCTTCACCGCTGCCCTGGGAGCGAAGGGCCGCTATTATCCCCATTTTATAGATAAGAAACAAAGCAGGCGGGTAAAGGGCCTTGCTCCGGTCACACAGCTAGCTTCTGAGGCTAGATTTGAACGCAGGACTTCCTGACTCCAGGATCCAGGACTCTGCCCCTGGATTGTCCTTTTGTCTATTTAATTCCAGAACAGGGGGGAGAGGGAGAGTAATCGAAGGCAGGTTTTTGTCCTCAGAGAAGAAAAAAGGGAGGAAGTGTTCCTTAAGCTAGGCCAGAGGATGGCC
Organism: Sminthopsis crassicaudata; assembly: GCF_048593235.1. Taxonomy (NCBI): domain Eukaryota; kingdom Metazoa; phylum Chordata; class Mammalia; order Dasyuromorphia; family Dasyuridae; genus Sminthopsis; species Sminthopsis crassicaudata. The sequence goes on along the minus strand of NC_133619.1, from coordinate 639,575,541 downwards.
CAGAGACCATTGGCCGGTGCGTGCTCTGGCCAAAGGGCTGCATAGGGAGCCAGAATCTGAACCCTCGCCTGATGTGGGCGCAGGCAAACCATCTCCAGTCTGAAGGGCTGTTTGCTTATTTAGAGTGAGAACTGGGCCTCCATGGCCCACGAAAGTGCTTCAAAAGTGGCCTCCTTCTGTCTGCTACAGGGACAAGGGCAGGAGACAATCTCTGCCCATTTCACCAGTTATTCTAAGCAAATTCCATCCCATACAGACCTCCCTCTCTCTACCTACACGGTCTCTTAAGGTGCTCTAGCTCTGCTATTCCCTGTCCTCACGCCCTCCCAATCTGCTATCCCCTGTTCTAAGCTCCCTCCCAGCTCTGATACTCCCTAGTCTGAGGGCCCTCTCAGCACTGACATCCCATTCTAAACTCCCTCCCAGCTCCAACATCCCCAGTTCTAAGGGCCCTCCCGACTCTGATATTCCATATTCTAAAGGCCCTCCCCCGTCTGACATCCCCTGCTCTAAGGGCCCTTCTTTCTCCTGGTCTTTGGGAGCTCAGTTAGACTTCAGAAACGTGCTCTGAGCTTTACGCGTCCCTTCCTTCCCAGTCCCTCACAGGCGCATAGAAAGCAGAAGTCCCACTCCCCCGACCGCCAGAGAAGGAGGCTGCTGCCGACGGCCGGCCACAGAAGTTGTGGGACACCGCGTCCTGCGGGGGCGTCCATCCGGAGCCCCGGGGTCCTTATGCTGGGGGCCTGAGAAGGCCCCCAGAAGGCGTTCCTTCAGACCCTCGAAGAGTCACCCTCTAAGAGAAGCACGCGGCGTCGGGGGGCAGTCAGACCGACGGACAATGGGGAGGGCTCAGAAAGGTCCCTTTACTGTTCCAGGGGAGTTTGCTCAAGGGAGGGGCGTGGAGGCGGGGCGGGGTGAGCGCAGCCCGAGCTGCTCCTGGTCATCCCTCAGCCCACCCTGGGCCCTCCTCCCCCTCCAGCTGTAAGGGAAGGGGGCTGCAGGGGAGAGGGGCTGCAATAGGGCAGGCGGGTCCATCAGAGAAGGGGCAGCCTTGTGGCGGCGGAGGCGCTGGGAGGTCCCGGTTGCCAAGCAGCCTCAGAGGACGCTGACGCGCTCGGCCAGGCCCTGCATCTCGTGGTCCGGGGGCGGGAAGGCCTGGGCGGCCCTTTCCCCGCCCCCGGGCTCCCCGCCCCCTCCCGTCTCGCGCAGGTGTGCCGGGTAAGGCAGCGTGTGCTCGGCCGCGAACTGCTCCCAGCGGGCGTCGTCACTCTCGTGGGTGATGTGCCGCTCCCCCATCTTGCCCTCGAGCTCCCGCAGGTCCAGCCACGTCTGGTAGTCCTGGGAGGAGAGGGGTTAAGCAGGGAGGGGGCCGCCCGCCAGCCCCACGGCCAATGGGATCCGGACGCTCCGCCCCTCGTGGCCGCCCGGCCAATGGGAGAGGGGCCCCGCCCCCGCCCCTCGTGCCCGCCCGGCCAATGGGAGGGAGGTCCCGCCCCCGCTCACCTGCAGCCAGGGGTGGCTCAGGGACTTGTCCACGCTGTAGCGCTTCCGCATCTTCACCTGGAGCAGGTTGTTGATCAGGTCTATGGCTGTGGGGGCGGGAAAAGGCTGTGGGGGCGAGCCCGGCCACTCTAGGAGAGCCCCCGGGAGAAGCCTCCCTCCCTGGCGAGCCAAGCCCTCCTCAGGGTGTGGAAAGCGGCGGGTTCAGTTCGCCCCTCCACCCTCCGTGCATTTCCTCCCCTCCCTAGGGCTACCTCGCAGCGTTCCCCAAAAGCCCTTCAGTGCCACAGCGGGGCTTGCCTCCGTGCTCCCTGAGCCCCCCCAGGCAGGGATTCAGGGGCCGCCCCCCCAGGTGTCTGGCCCGGGGCCTCGCGGACGAGGAGCGAGCTCGCCCAGAGGAGGCCCCTCCGTCTCCACTCAGTTGCACCTAGAAGCCTCCCAGGGTTTCCCGGAGACTCTGGGAGGCCGGTCCACTGGCCAAGCGGGGAGGGGGGAGGGGGCAGAGATGCCGAAGCCTGATACCCAAGGCTCCCGCGTGGGAGGCTCGAGCTGAGCCATTACCCCCCCCCCCCACTGCCCAGCGGGGAGCCTCCCGTCCTGCCCTCGGGCCGGGCTACCTCCGGCGGAGATGTGGCTCCAGGGGCTGGCTGGGTACATGAAGGCCGCGTTCTGGATCTGGTCGTTAATGTCCTCGTCCTCGTTAAAGGGGAAGGTTCCGCTGAGGCTCACGTACATGATCACGCCCACGGACCACATGTCCAGGGAGCGGTTGTAGCCCTGATTCAGCAGCACCTCGGGGGCCAGATAGGCGGGGGTCCCCACCACGGAGCGGCGGAAAGACTTCTCCCCAATGATCCGGGCAAATCCAAAGTCACACAGCTTCACCTGCGGCGGGAGAGGGCCTGAAAACCCGCCTAGCCACGCCCGGGCCCCTCCGGAATGTCTCAGCATCGGGGCTTGGAGGAACTTCCGGGCATCCTAAATCCCTCAATGGGGGTGTCCAGCCTGGCATATGCGCCCCGGGGCCCCAGAGACCACGCCTTCCAGGCACCCCTCCCGGCCCAGGCCCCATCTTGTTCCAGGATCAGAGATCCAACCATCGCTCCCAAGGATCCCATCCCTGAGATCTCCCAGACCGATTCTCTTCCCTCCCGGACCATCCATCCCCTAATGTGTGTTGTCTCTCCCTCTTAGAATGTAAGATTTCCAAGGGCAGAGCCCATTGCACTCTTGTCCGGGCGCCCCCAGTGCAACAGGACAGGGCTTGGTACACAGTAGGTACTTAATAAATGCCCTTTCATTTACTCATGTTCAGGAGAGAGGCCTAAGAAGGGGCTCCCCAAGAGCTGACCTGGGGGAAGGGGTCTGCTGAGGCCAAAAGCACATTCTCCGGCTTCAGGTCACAGTGAACGATGTTCTTGAAGTGCAGATGTCTCAGGGCCACCAGGATCTGGGGGAGGGGGAGACAATCAAGCAGGGAGCCAGGGAAGAGAGCCCGCCTCTCCTCCAGTCAGTCCCCTGGCCCCTCCTTCCTCATCCCATCACCCTGGCCTAGGGGAGAAGGAATGGAGAGGAGAGGGGACGGATTAAGGGGTGAGGGACAAAGGATGGAGAGAGGAGGGGGGAAAAACTTAGGAGGGAGGGGAATAGGAGAGGAGGATTATAGACTGGGGGGCTAGGACAGAGAGAGGAGGGGGACAATTGGGAGTAGAAAATAGGATGGAGAGGGGAGGGGGACAGAATTAAGAATGGAGAAGGGAAGGATGGGGGGGACGGGCAGGGAGCCCGGGGCCCCAGGCTGTCACCTGGGTGATAAGGAACTTGGTGAGCCTCTCAGGCAGCCGACCCTTCTCACTGGACAGGATCATCTCCAGCATGTCCCCGTGAAGCTTCTCCATCACCACAAACACTTTCTCTGGGGTCTCAAACATACACTCCAGGTTCACGATCCCTGGGTGCCGGAGACTCTGCGGAGCCGGAGGGGAGGGTTCAGGCCACCTCACTGGCCACAGAGCCTCCCTCAGACCTCCCCCCGCCATGACCGGGCAGGAGCCAGGATGGGCACGGGCCGGGCCGGGCACCTGCCATCCACAAGGATTCTCGGCCCACTGCCCGGGGGCTCACCTGCAGGATGGCCACCTCGTTCCGGAGCTGGCTCTCCTGCTTGGTGGGGAAGCGCAGCTTGTCAATCACCTTCACAGCCACGTCCCTGCCTGTCTTCCTGTGCTTCCCTGCGGACGGCAGGCGTGGGGTCAGACTGCTCCCTAACATCAGCCAGAGGCCCTCATTCCGAGTCCCAGAAGGAGCGCCAGGCTGGGATCCTGGGGCTCACACTAACGGGCTAAGTCAAGTGAAGCCCTGAGACTCAGCTTCCTCATCTGCAAAATGGGGGTAATAATGACCTCATCCTATTTGCCCTTCCAGGATCATGTCACTGTTCAGTCATTTCTCTGACTCTGTGACCCCATCTGGGTTTTCTTGGCAGAGACGTGGATGGCATTCCTTCCCCCGCGCATTTTACAGATGGGGAAGCTGAGGCAGTCAGGGTTAGGTGATTTGTCTAGGATCACATGGCTAGCAAGGGTCTGAGGCCAGTTCTGAATCCAGCTTTTCCTGACCCCAGTACCAGTGCTCTCACAAACCTTCCCCGGGAACACCAACCAGTATTGTCGGAGGCACAGCTCGAACCCAGGACCTCCATAATCTGCAGCCAGGGTGGGAGGAGCCCCCTCCCATCACATACCAAGCATTCAGGGCACAGCTTCAATCGAGGAAAGCGGCTGACCGCCCCAAGACTTTGGGGACACCCCACAGAGGAGACCCCGATAAGAATTCGGGGGACACTGAAGTTTGCCAATTCACTCAGCCCTGTGCAAGGAGCGCTGCTCTTATCCCCCTTTTATAGACAAGGAAGGTGAGGAGACCTCCAACTCTGGTCTTCCTAAAGCCAAGGCCGAGCGCCACCTAGCGGTCTCACGAGGGGCTCTTGGGGGATGGGTGGCAGGTCTCCCTCCCCATGGGCCAGGCGGTTTTACCTCCGTAGACTACTCCAAACTGCCCAGAGCCCAGCACCTCGTCCGGGAAGATCTGGTACACTGTGGCGATGTCCTGGGGGAGGCAGAGCGGTCAGGGAGGAGGGGGGAGGTATGGGGGGCCAGTGGGGCAGGGCAGAGGGGGGGACTGAGGAAGGTGGGAGGGAGGGTGAGGGGCGGCTGGAGGCTGGCTGGCTGGCCAAGGGAAGGTGGGAGAAAGGGTGAGGGGTTACAAAGGGGCAGCTGGAGGCAGGCCGAGGGAAGGTGCAGGGGGCCATTCAGGGGGAAGCGGGGCTGAGTCTCACCACATTCTCCTGGATCTGGCTGTTGGACACAGAAATGCTCACGGAGGCCTGCCCTGCAGAAAAGGAAGGCAGAGATCAGGCCGGTGGCCCAGGCCCCCAGCCCGTGCCAGAGCACCCCTCACCCACCCAAACTTGCTGGGCTTCAGGGGCAGCCCGTGACTCACTGTGGGGGGCGTGGCCAGGGGTGCTGGGAGCGTCCTGCAGGATGACGGGCATCAGGGCCTGGCGGATGGCCGTCTCCCAGCCCCGGGCAGTCTCGGACCCCTGCCCGCCACCTGGGCCACCGGGAGCCAGGATGGGCGTCTCGCCAACGAAGTAGGTGGTGTTTGCGGTGACGATCTCAAAGCAGTGTGGGTTGGTGCCCGGAGGTACCAGCGAGAAGTTCTGGGCCGGCTCCACAGCCAATATCTCAGAGAGGGGGATCTCCTGGCAGAACGCAGGAGGGCACAGGTCAAGATGCCTCCGGGGACAATGAGAAGTTGGGTTCTGTTTCTAGAGCCCACGGTACACGATTCTGGCTCTCCGCCACACTACCCAACCCCCGTCATCAGCAATGTGCAGGGGGCTCCCCCAGGAGCCCAGAGAAGCCCCGGGTCCAAATCTGCACTTGCACCGAGGCGGGGTCAGGCTCGGGGAGTGGGGGTGGGAAAGGACCCGGAGGTACCTTGTAGTATCGGTTGGTTGTGTTGTTCTGGAAGAGGGTAAGGCACTTGCAGTCCAGACGCCAGTAGTGACGCTTCCTCTGGAAGGAGAGACAGAGCGGTCAGGCCAGAGGACCCCAGGAAAAGGCAGCAGTGGCCGCCGGCTCCCCGCCCCCGGGGGCCCCAAGCCCACTCACCAGCGTGTCCTTGTTGCTGTAGTGGACAACCCAGCCCTCCCGGAGGGTCGTGCTGGACTTCCGAGTGGTGTGTCTCACAGACTGGACAACGCGCATCAGGGGGATGTACCCAAGGGAACTGGGGGCAGCGGGGGAGGGGGGAAGAGTGAATCACAAGGGAGCAGTTAAAGTCAGTCACGGACACGTCACAGACGGAAGGGGGCCGAGAACACTCATCAGAGGCAGGAAAGAGCCAGTGACGGGGAGGCTGGGGAAGGGCAGGCAGACAGTTATTGGGGGACCTGTCGCGTGCTTCAATCATTACAGAAAACAGTTTGGAACGGAGCTCAAAAGGGCAAGGGCAAAATGATTAGCCCTGTGACCCAGAATTCCCACTTCTAGGCAGGGAGCCCTCGGCAGAAAGCGAGCTTTCCGGGACGCTCAGTATTCGCTGCAGCATTTTAGGGGCAGCCAAAAGTAGGGAACGGCTTCGTTTTCCACCCGTGGGGAATGGCCAGAGCTTCTGAGGGGGGCTGTTTCTGTACCGACATAAGAGCCAGCATAAGGTCGAGAAAAAGAAAGCTTAATGCTACGCAAAAGCCCTGGGCCTGGAGACAGGAAAACAGAATTCAAATCTGGCTTCAGACTTCCCAGCCGTGGGAGCCTGGGCAAGTCACTGCACCTGGTCTGGCTCAGTTTCCTGCTCTGTAAAATGAGCCGCAGAAGGACATGGCCAACCACTGGGGCCTCTCTGCCGAGGGGTGTCAGACACAATTGTGACCAAGGACACTCCCCTCTTTGCAGAAGCAGGAGCAGCAGGAGCCATGAAAGCTCACACAGGTTAGTTTGGATGGATTGTTCCTTCCTAACCTCATGGACACGGGATGGATGGCTTGTTGGGGACTGAGCTGGGGAATGACAAAAACCTGTCACTCTAAGTAAGGAAACTAAAAGAATCCGGTCTCAGAGCCAGAAAGGACCCAGAAGCAGAGGGTGTCGGGGTCTGGTGGATAAACTGAGGCCCAGAGGGATTCACCAGCTAAAAGTGGGGCCCGGCTTGAGCGTCCGCACCTCTGTGCCTTGCCGGCTTCTCCCTCCTCCTCCTCGCTGGCTCTCAGGGCGTTCTCTGCGTGGGAGCCGGGGATGACCCCCCCGTCGTCACACTCATCCATCAGGGAACTCTTGTCAGAGTCCCCAAAGTCGCTCGCCTCTTCCATGGGCACATCTGTGGGATGGCACGAGAGGGACCCCTGAGGCGCCTCCATCCCATCAGCCCGGCCCTTCCCTCCCTCCATGCCCCCCGACTCACCGCCATTGAGGAGCGCCTCTCCCAGGCAGTCGTTGGGGACTCGGGTGGCGCAGCGCTTGTGACAGTTAAATTTGCAATCTGTGGGAGGGGAGGGTTAATGGAAAGGCTCCTCAGCCCCCCTCTACCACCCCCGGCCATCCCCACCACCTACAGGAGCCAAGGAAACATCCATTTAGGCAACTTCCCTTCCCTGTTACCCCCAAACCCCATGACTAGTCCGGAGACCCTCCAACCAGCACTAAGAATCCCTGCTCTGGAGCAGACCTCTGAGAAACACCCACTGATGGCCCATCGGACCCCAAACTTCAATGTGGCTCCCGCCATCAGCTCTGTAAGTGGAGAACAGAGTCTGGAACCAGACTCAAGAACAGTCCTGCCTTTAGAAGTCAGACAGCCCCAGACCCTGAGCCTCTCAAACACCAACTCTGTGACTCAAGGGTCCCCTAATCCCTAGGGTTCTCTGGAAGAAAACCTAGCACCCGCGGAAGCGGGCATCTTGCTGCGTCACTCCATTCTGGGATCGACACTCTGGGACGCTGACTTTGCCAAAGTGTTTGTTTCCCCATGGTTTAGGGGGTTCGGGCTCTCCGCTCATTCGTTTAAAATTCTAACATTCTGAAATCTAAAACTAAGACTAAGAGGCCCTTTTAAGTCTCATGTTTCTATGGTTCTCTATTCTAGTATCTGACTCCAAGGTTCACTATTATAAATCTGACTTTCTAGGGGTTTGTTTCTATGGTTCTTTATTCTAGGTGTCTGACTCCAAGGTTCACTATTATAAATCTGACTTTCTAGGGGTTTGTTTCTATGGCTCTTTATTCTAGGTGTCTGACTCCAAGGTTCTCTGTTATAAATCGGGCATTCTAGGGATCTGTTTCTGAGGTTCTCTGTTCCAAGTCTAATGTTCTAGGTGTCTGGTTCCAAAGTTCTGTGTTCTAAGTGTGGTGTTCTACATGTCTGGTTCCCAGAATTTCCAATCTAACATTCTAGTATCTCTTCCTAAGCTTCTGAGTTTCTTTGCTTCCTGGGGAATCCATGACCCTTGTTCCCCTCTGACCTCTACCTGCTGACCTTTGCATTGGAGGCCTTGTCGGAAGAGACCCTTCAAGAGCTTCTTGCAGGCCTGGCAGACAGTAGGCCGAGTGTAACTGTGGATGAGGAAGGTGTGGGGGACCTTGACTTTGGAGAGCAGCAGCTTGTCCAGCTCAATAGGGCGGCCCATGTAGGACGTGGAGGAGGAGGAAGAGGAAGATGAAGGCAGGCGGCGGGAAAACGCCTCCGTTGAGCTGCGACTCTGTCCAGAGAGAAAGGAGATCACGGTCCCCTTTCCGTCTTCCAATGCCTGATAGCCCCGCGGCTCTCGGACTGAAGTCCAGTTATTTGGGGGAGTAGGAGGGAATGCTGGAAGAGGGAAGAATCCAGGGCCCAAAGCCTGGCTCCTTGGTCCCGGGGCCCCTCCCGCTGCTCCCACCAAGCCCCACAGCAGGGCCCTCACCAGCTCATCAGGCGTGCAAGGCAGAGACTCGGACGTGCCCAGCCGAAGAGAGTGCCCGCTGGCCAGCGAGGTGGAGGAGAGGCGGCGCTTTCGGGCCCCGCTACAGTTGTTGGGGATGCTGAAGGCACAGCGTTTGTGGTAATTCAGCCCACAGCCTGCAGGGAAGAGGTGGGGGGAGGAACATCATCGGGGGACAAGGGGCGGGTGGGGGAAGGAACATCGATGGGGGACAAGGGGAGAAGCGGGGGGAGGAACACCATCAGGGGACGAGGGGGAAGGAACATCATTGGGGATGAGGGGCGAAGTGGGGGAAGGGGCATCATCAGGGCACGAGGGGAGTGGTGGGAGGAGGGACATCATCAGGGGACGTGTCCAGATACTGCTCCTGTAAAGAACCAGCCATCCTGGACCTGCCTCCCACTTCACATAGTCAGAGCCCCTTCTGAACAGCAGTCCTCAGCCCTCTCATCCAATCACCAGCTCAGCCCAGATGTTGTCCAGGAAGTTTTCCTACACCTGAAGTCAGCCTAGAGCCCTTCCACCTGGCTTAATTCTTCCTAGAACACCTTCAAGATTCTCCCCCATGACCTCAAAGCCACCGACACCCCCACGCCCTCCTCTTTCTAGGCACTCCCCATTCCACAGCCTCCCAGGGTGCTCTCATCTCTCAGAAGGCCCCCCCCCAGTTGCCTGTCACGGAACCAGAAGATGTTCCACCTCTGAGGTGACCCAGTCCGGCCTTCTCCTCCTCTCTTAACAGGGTCCCCCATTCTGTCCTCTCTGGTTCTCACCGTGACTTTGTGACGGGCACAAGCAGCACAAAAGGCACCTCATCTCAAGTTTTTTTTAGAAGCTGTGAATGGGACAGTGGGAGGGCCCTCCTCACAGCTCGGGCTCTGGGACCGTCTCCATGCTCCTTATTCCTGGGACTGCTGCCTTCCCTCTGCCTGCGCTTCCTCGTCGGAACAGAGACTGGCCCGGTTCCAGGGCACTCTACTCTTAACGAGCTCTCCTTCCTAGCCCAGAGGGGCCCTCGGAGCCAGGAGCTCTTGGATCGCTACCACAGCCTAGTACCTGTGTGACCCTGAAGAAGTCACTGACCTCTCAACTTTCTAAGACCACAAGCTGAAGAGCAGATACTGATCTGTCCTGGTAGGGGGACTTGCTGACCAGGAGCTCCCTACACCAGAGAAATCACAAGTTAGGTAAGAAAAGAAATCTGGCTAATTAGGCCCTAAGCTCAGGGGTTCCTTTCTGCTAAAAGAAGAGCCCCTAAATTTCAGCAGCCCAGCCAGAGCCCAGATCACCCTGCCCTAGGTACGCCTCCCTCCCGGCTCACCATCGCACTTGAGTCCCTGGCGCACCAGGCCGAACAACATCTCCCCACAGTGGTCACAGAAAGCGGGCGCTCGGTAGGAGTGGACTGTGAGGGCGTGTGGACGGATCTGGAAGTCCTCGAAGGTAGCAGAAGCTGGGGGGGGGCGAGTGAGTCATGGTTAGAACTTGAGAGGAGGGAACAGGATGGGGGGCCCAGCCCAGTGGCAGTGTTAAATAAAAGCTTGTTTCCTTCCTTTCCTTCTGATGGGCAAGAGAGACCCCTAGAAAGGATCTCAGGGGAACCTGAGCAGGGCAGCGGCCCCCCGCCCTTATTCCTTACCCCTGATTCACTGTAGCCTGGGGCAACTAAGTTTTTGCCTCAATTTCCCCTTTCGTCAAACAGAGGAGAGATGCAAAGGGTCCTTCCCAGTTCCGACCTTAGGTCCTGGTTTGACAATTCTCAGACTCACAGGCTCCCGGGGGCAGAGGCCCCCCCCAGCCCTTACCGGACAGCACCACCTCCACCAGGTCTCCCTCCTGTATGTCCCCGGCAGAGCGGACCAGCTGCAGCAGGTTAGCAGAGGTGGGGTCGTGCTTGAAGAGCAGGATCTTGTCATAGAGCCCATAGAAGCCACACTCGGGGAACTGGGGGAGGGGAGTCTCCAGGTCATCTCCCAGGGCTGGGCCGTCCCCCCCCCAGACCCCCAAACCTCTGCCCCTCCCTTCCTTCCCACCCCAACACACAGACCAGGTGTTCTGGGAGGAGAACCCCGAATGGGCAGGGTCAATGTGAAGAGCAGATGGGGAGGGGGAGCGCGACACCTGGGGTCTGCTCTGGTTCTGGGGCCGGGCAGGAAAGCCTAGTGATCCCAACCAGACCCTTTCCCCCACCCCATTTCCTTCCGGATTCTATTGTTCTCCAAACACCTGGCCTGAAGCCCAGCCTTGGGAGGGGGGGAGGAGGGGGCAGGGATGACAGCAACATCAGGAATCAGGACCCAGAGCCCAGGGCTGCGTGCATGGGGGGGAGGGGACGCGTAGGGGAGGGATTCTGGGCTCTGAGTTAAAAGAGAAGAAAGGACTAAGTGCCCCCCAGACCCCCAGGGCCCGAGGGTTCACGCACACATTGCTGTTCCTGATGGGCCTCCACCCACAGCCCACAGGCTGGGGGGGGGGGGACAGGAAGTGAAACTGGCTAGAAACAGAAAATGAAACCAAAGCAGGTAGAGCATGGGGAGGTGTAAACATGCCTGGACTGGAGAGGGGCTGGCACCTGTCCTCCCAGCCTGACATTCGGAGTTCTAAGGCCCTCCCAGTCCCAATATTGTCTGTTCTAAGTCTCCTCCCAGTCCTGACATCCCCTGTTCTAAGGCCCTCTCAGTCCTGACATCACCTGTTCTAAATCCCCTCCCAGTCCTGACATCCCCTGTTCTAAGTCTCTTCCCAGCCCTGACATCCCCTGTTCTAAGGCCCTCTCAGTCCTGACATCCCCTGTTCTAAGGCCCCCTCCCCCCTCTGACATCCCCTGTTCTAAGGCCCTCCCAGTCCTGACATCCCCTATTCTAAGTCTCTTCCCAGCCCTGACATCCCCTGTTCTAGGCCCCTCCCAGCCCTGACATCCCCTGTTCTAAGTCTCCTCCCAGTCCTGACATCCCCTGTTCTAAGGCCCTCCCAGTCCTGACATCCCCTGTTCTAAGTCTCCTCCCAGCCCTGACATCCCCTATTCTAAGTCTCTTCCCAGCCCTGACATCCCCTATTCTAAGTCTCTTCCCAGCCCTGACATCCCCTGTTCTAAGGCCCTCCCAGTCCTGACATCCCCTATTCTAAGTCTTTTCCCAGCCCTGACATCCCCTGTTCTAAGGCCCTCCCAGTCCTGGCATTCCCTGTTCTAAGTCTCCTCCCAGTCCCAATATTGTCTATTCTAAGTCTCCTCCCAGCCCTGACATCCCCTGTTCTAAGTCTCCTCCCAGCCCTGACATCCCCTGTTCTAAATCCCCTCCCAGCCCTGACATCCCCTGTTCTAAGGCCCTCTCAGCCCTGACATCCCCTATTCTAAGTCTCTTCCCAGCCCTGACATCCCCTATTCTAAGTCTCTTCCCAGCCCTGACATCCCCTGTTCTAAGGCCCTCCCAGTCCTGGCATTCTCTGTTCTAAGGCCCTCCCAGTCCTGACATCCCCTGTTCTAAGTCCCTCCCAGTCCCAATATTGTCTATTCTAAGTCTCCTCCCAGTCCTGACATCCCCTGTTCTAAGTCTCCTCCCAGTCCCAATATTGTCTATTCTGAGTCTCCTCCCAGCCCTGACATCCCCTGTTCTAAGGCCCTCCCAGTCCTGGCATTCCCTGTTCTAAGGCCCTCCCAGTCCCAATATAGTCTGTTCTAAGGCCCTCCCAGTCCCAATATTGTCTATTCTGAGTCTCCTCCCAGCCCTGACATCCCCTGTTCTAAGTCCCTCCCAGTCCTGGCATTCTCTGTTCTAAGGCCCTCCCAGCCCTGACATCCCCTGTTCTAAGTCCCTCCCAGTCCCAATATTGTCTATTCTAAGTCTCCTCCCAGTCCTGACATCCCCTGTTCTAAGTCTCCTCCCAGTCCCAATATTGTCTATTCTAAGTCTCCTCCCAGCCCTGACATCCCCTGTTCTAAGTCTCCTCCCAGTCCCAATATTGTCTATTCTAAGTCTCTTCCCAGCCCTGACATCCCCTGTTCTAAGGCCCTCCCAGTCCTGGCATTCCCTGTTCTAAGGCCCTCCCAGTCCCAATATTGTCTATTCTGAGTCTCCTCCCAGCCCTGACATCCCCTGTTCTAAGTCTCCTCCCAGTCCTGGCATTCTCTGTTCTAAGGCCCTCCCAGCCCTGACATCCCCTGTTCTAAGTCTCCTCCCAGTCCTGGCATTCTCTGTTCTAAGGCCCTCCCAGTCCTGACATCCCCTGTTCTAAGTCCCTCCCAGTCCTGGCATTCCCTGTTCTAAGTCCCTCCCAGTCCTGGCATTCCCTGTTCTAAGGCCCTCCCAGTCCTGGCATCCCCTGTTCTAAGGCCCTCCCAGCCCTGACATCCCCTGTTCTAAGGCCCTCCCAGTCCTGGCATCCCCTGTTCTAAGGCCCTCCCAGTCCTGGCATCCCCTGTTCTAAGTCCCTCCCAGGTAGGACACTCAGATATTCTCTGCCAATGCTGGTCTTAGACATCAAAATCAGGATTCCCTGAACTCCCAAGGTGCTCCCCCACTGCAGGGAATGCTCGAGGCAGCACACACTCACCGACACACTCACTTACATTCACTCACACTCTGGCTCTCACCTCCCCAAGCCTCCAGAGCCCCCTCCCTCTCTGGGACCCAGCTCCAACGTCCAGCTTCCACCAAACCAAGGGGAGGCTGGGAGCCTGGAGCGGGTCGGGGCCCAAGCTCCTCTCTCTCCACCTGGGCCGGGCCCCTCCCCCCCACGCTGGCACACCTGGCCGGGGCTCCCACCCCCTCCCCCCTCCCCCAGAACTCGGCCTGTGAGGACTCGCCGCGGGCCCGGGGGCTCTCTCCGCCTCCAGGTCTGGAAGCCTGGGCCGCCCCCACCCCGGCGCTGTCCCCAGCTCCCTTCCAAGGAAGGAGCCTTGTCCCGGGGTCAGGAGACCTGGGTTTAAGGGTGGCCGTGACCGGGCCTCCCACTTGGGCTCCAGGGCCCCCGGGGCCCCCTCCCCTTCCCCGGTCCCAGCCCCACACCTTCTGGTCCACGATGGAGCACGCCAGCTGCTTAACGTGGGCCAGGTCCGAGGCGGCGGGCAGCAGCACGAACTCGCGCGTGAGTCCGATCTGAATGTGGAAGGAGACCCCGCCGGAGCCCGGGGCCAGCAGCAGGAGGGGCGGCGGCGGCGGCTGCTGGGGCTGCTGCTGGGACAGCTCGGGGCCCGCGTGCGCTGGGGGCGGCGACCCCGGCCCCGGAGACTGCGGGAGCCCCGCGGGAGGGGAGGAGGCGCCGGGGGAGGCCATTGGGGGGCCGCCTCACGCCCACATCCACTTGCGATCTGGGGAGGGGTCGCGTGGGTCGGGGGCAGGGAGGTGCAGCCCCGAGCAGGAGTCTCCGCGCCTGGGGGGCTCAGCCGGCTCGGAAGACGAGGGATGGGGCACGGGAAGGGAGCCCCAAGTCGGAAAGGTCCGAACACCCCCGCGGGCCCCCACGCGGGCGCAGCGGAGCGGACTCGGGGGGCCCTGGGGAAGTTTGGGGGAAGCGGGGGTTACCGGGTGGGCTCGGGTTCGGCGGGCCGGGGTCGCGGTGGCGGCGGGAGGGCGGGCGGGGGTCGTCGGACTCCTTTCCCGCCCCCGCCCCCCGCACTCAGAACTTTGTAACTCGGCGGCGGCGGCGGCGGCGGCGGCGGCCCAGGAGGAAGTGTCCTGACCGACGGCAAGAGCAGCCAATCAGCGTGGCCTGGGGTGACGTCAGCGTGCTGGGGGGGGCAGGACCCAAGGTCCCGCTTAGGGGTCCGGGGACCCCGCTGCCCCCAAAGCCCCGGCTGGTTCTCCAGGAGCGGACCGGCCTGCGAGGGCCCGGGCGGTTGTCTCCCCGGGTCCGGAGAGTGAGGCTGGGGGCCCCAGGGCGACTCCTCCCCCACATCCTGACCACGCCCCGCCGAGGTCCCGGAAACAAACTTTCCCCAGCGCGGCGGGAGCCCACACGCGTGGGGCCCCGGCCCGCCCAGCGTAGACCCCTCTGCCCGGGCTTCAGAGCCCAGGACGCCCCGGAGGAGGCTGCCCCGGTGGTGGGAAGGAAGCCGTGCGGCTCTAATCGGGCACCTCCCCCCCCGCAGGGGTGGGAGAGTGGGGGCCTCCAGGGCCGTAGTCCTGAGCCCCGAGATCCCCCGGCTTAACTTGGAAGGGAGCGGTGGGAGGCTGGAGGAGCTCGGGGAGGAGGGGCTCGGCAGGGGGCGGGATTTGGGGGCAGAGCGGGAGGCGGCCTGGATGACTGCCCCCCGCCGGTGGAGCGCCCGACTTCAGGCAGCAGCGGAGGACTTTGGAGACGGAAAGCCTTTCGTCACGGAGAAAGCTCCCGTGTCCCCCTCTTTTCCCCTGCCCCCCGGAAGCGGCCTTTCTTCCTCCGAGGCTGGGGACCCCTCCGCAGGCCCCGAGCCCCCTCCTCCAACTGCCCCCCTTCCGGGGGCTTCTAGTGGCCGCTCCTTCATTTCACACAAGAAAGTCCGTCCTAAGCCAGCCTCGAGGCCCCGCTGTGGGGGGCAGAGAAAGTGCGAAGAGGGGTGCTGGGGGAGGGGCACTCCTCGGTTCTGGAGGTAGTGGCTGTTTATGCCACATCCGGGCCGGCCCCGGGGAAGGAAGTCTAAGGCTTCAGCCTGAAACCCTGGCCAGCACGTGGGGGGGAGGGGGGCCTCCAAGCCCCACCTCGGTGAGCTCCTGGAGTCAGGCTGGGGGGGGAGGGGCCAGTTCTGGACCACTCCCAGCCCAATCTGTTTATCTGCACCAGGAGGGACCAGATGGTACCTGAGATCCCTGTGGGTCCCCCCCCCCCTGGTGGGAGCTGCCCCGGGCCAGAAGAGGGGAGGGCCTCTGGGCCTTGGAGCACAGGCTGTGTGAGCCAGCTAATGAGAAGCGACTGCTCCCCGACTTTCGGCAGAGAAACAGTGGCTGGGCTGCTGTGCGCTCTGACACCGTCACCGTCTCTGTCCCAGGGGGCCTTGGGCAGCCAGGGGAGATACGGTTCCTGGGCTTCACTTCCTCCCACCCCACCCTCCCCCAAGTTGCAAACTCCCCCCTTCTCACTGAAGAGCAAGCCGGCTTTGTCCCTCACAGGGGTCCCCTCCCCCTCAAGTCCCAGGCCCTGGATCCAGAGCCCAACAGTTCTCCCGACACCCAGGTCTTATTCCAAAGGTTTTATTGAGGCAGGTCTTCACATACAATGGGGGGAGGCAGGAAGGAGGCCGGGCGAGGATGGGGAAAGAGCTGAAATCAGGAGTGAAATAAATATACAAAGAAAAGCTTGGGAACCCTGAGGGGGGGGACAGGGGGACAGACGGACAGAGACTATCACACAGTGATAACAACCAAGGGAAGGGCTCTGGGAAGGCTGGGGGAGGGGAGAGCTGGGCTTCCATTTAAAATTGTATTGATTTATACAGAATATACAGTGTGAAAAAGGGGTTAGAGGGGGAAAGAAAGGATTCCACGTTGCTCCCTCAAGTCAATGAGGCGCCCCTCACGTCCCTTGTGGGCCCCTGGCCCCAGAGGGGTGCTGGGATGGCAGGAGGTGTCCCCCCCAGGCAGTCGATGCTTCTGGTTTGGGGGAGGGGCTAGTGTCTGCAGTACGGGTGTGTTTCTAAAAGTCTGAGAGGGGGACCGCTGTGGCCATCCGGGGACGCCATCTTGGTCCCCCCAACCTTTCCTTCCTCGGGAGGATGTGGGTAGAAAGGTCCTCCCAGGTGGTGCATCTCTGCTGCCCTAGAAGAGGGGCCGGCCAGGCAGAGGGAGGGTCTGCACTTTTCAGCATGAAGGCTCCCCCCCCCTCCACCCAGCCCTATTACTGTGGCTCAAAGACCAATGGAAAGCTCTGGACTCTTGAGTCCGGGCCCCAGTGGGGAGGAGAGGGGAGAAAAGGAGCCAGTTCCGAAGGGGCGGGGAAGCATCAGGCCCCTTCTGGCTGGAGAGAACGGCTCCCCTCCTCAACCCCAGTAGAAATGGGGAAGGTGACCGAGGAGAGGGCCAGCCCCACAGGCTGCTAGCACCATGAGGCTCGGAGCGGAGGCTTCTTGCTCCCCCATTCCAGACGTGGAGTGCAGAAAGTCACCGGCTGGAAAACAGGGGAGACGTGGTGGACAGAGACCTAACCCCACTCAATGAGAACCCCCTCCTGTCCCCCTCAGCCAGGGGACGCAACATTAGAACCAAAGCAAGATGAAGCCGCCACTTCCCCCCAAACCCCACTCCCAGCAGGGACCAGCAGCCCAGCGAGGCAGGACACGGTGTCACACATAGGGCGCCCGGCCGACTCACCTTGGGGGGCCACCTGCCCCGCCCCACCCTTCCTCGGGGAAGAAGGGGGAGGTGGCGGGGCACGGGACGGGGCGTCATACAAACACCTTGGCCAGGGCATCGGCCCCGGCGCTGGCAATGAGCGCCTTGCTGGGATGGCAGGCCACGGCATGAATGGCTTCCTCGTGCTTCTTGCGGTGTGCTGTGATCTCTTGCACGCAGGTCTTATTGTCCAGGCTCCAGAGGCGGAGGGAGCAGTCATGGCCTTGGGGGAAAGGAGCCCGTGACCAGAGTCCAGCCATCCCCCTGCTCCGGCCCCTCAAGCCCCCAGGCTGACCCTCTCCCCAACCATGTGCAGAGCTGGGACGAGAGCAAGGCACGCCCCCTCCCCTCCCTGCCATCCAGTCCCCACAGCTGTTCCCTTGCTGACATCCCCCCTCCTGACCATCCCCGGGCCCAATTCCAGCTTCTTTCCTCAAACTGTGCTCAGGGCCTTCCCTCACTGCCCTAGTCCAAACCCTTCTGGCCCTTCTTTGCCGAATGCCTCACCCCACACACTGTTCTACTCTATTCCCCCTTTCCTGGCTGGGCCGCTTCGCCCGCTCCCAGAAGAACTTACTTCCGGACATCAAGAAGACTCCATTCGGGTCCACAGCCAAGCAGGTCACCGCATCAAGGTGAGCGACCATGGAGTGCACAGATTTACCTGTCCAAGTAAGAGAGCAGGTACAAGTGTGGGTGTGCCCCTGTGTGCACACCTACCTCAGCGCATGCCGGGAAGGGGGGGGGGGGGATGCAGGCCACCCGCTCCTACCTGTCCGATTGTCCAGAAATCGGATGCCTCTGTCATCGTGGGCAGTAATGGTAAGGGGCTGGTTGGGGTGGCTCACCACCTGGTTGATCTGGGTGGGCCCTGAAAGGAGCAGAGTGAGTGAAAGACAAGAAAGCACAGGACTGGAGATAAAGTCGTGCTCACCCATGGCCACATTGGGTCACCTCCTAGCACTGGGCCTCGGTTTTCCCTAATCTGTAAAATGGGAGGTTTGGATAGCTTCTAAGGAAGTTTTTAGCTGCCGACTTGCCCATTCTGGGGGCCATCCAGTGATCTCTCAAGCAGAGCAAGGATAGCTTTGCTGACTGTACTAAGCCTGGGGCCACAGTGTAACCAATGGGGCCAGAATCTGCTCCAGACCCTTCCTTGAGGCCTCCGGGGGGCACTGTCGTGCCCGCCTCAGTTTCCCTTTCTGACTCACAGGGAGAACATGACCTTCCCCCCAGGGGGAAAATAGGCCTGAGTAACAGGTCGCACCACGGGGAGTTTGCTCAGGGCGAGGGCCCCGCCAAGCCCCGCCCCCACTCACCACTGCTCCCTCGGGACTCCAGAGTGAGAAGGGCACTGCCAGTCTCCAGGTTGTAGAGGACCGTGTCACCTGAGCGGAAGGAAGCGACGGCCTGGGCCGGCTCTGTGCTGGTGAAGGCCACGGAAGTGGGGATGCCATGCTCTGTCCGGAGTGAGAGAGGGGGAGCTGGCCATGCCTCCTCCCACCCCCACCCCATCCTTCCCACCAGGTTCTGTGCCCCTGGAGGATGGGGGCTCTCCCTCCCCCCACTCACCGCCAGCCGTGTGGAAAGTGCACAGGCAGGTGGGGCTGTGGCCACTAGGGTCCCAGATGCGAATGGTGCCATCCGCAGAACAGGAGGCCAGGCGGTGTGAGACGGGGCTGAAGGCGAGGCCCCACACGGCGTCCCCGTGGCCCTCCAGGACGCTGCTCAGCACACTGGGGTCTAGGCCCAAGCCGCAAGAAGGGGTCAGCGTCAGG
This sequence comes from Sminthopsis crassicaudata, assembly GCF_048593235.1. Taxonomy (NCBI): domain Eukaryota; kingdom Metazoa; phylum Chordata; class Mammalia; order Dasyuromorphia; family Dasyuridae; genus Sminthopsis; species Sminthopsis crassicaudata. The sequence continues at coordinate 639,556,987 of NC_133619.1, read as the reverse complement.
GTCGGCTAGACTCTTCCCCCCACCCCCATCCTCCCGATTGGTGGTGGAGGGCCCTGGGTGAAATGGGGAGGGGTGCTAGCACATCCTGGGCTTGCTGCCGGGGCACGTCAGTGCCCCTCTGCCTTCCAAGACAGGCTTTGGTCTCTGAAGGGAACACAAGAGGCGTGGCCGCCACAATCCACAGCCTCCTGGGTCTCTGGGAAGGGGCTGGGGGGCAGGGGCGCTCTATCCAGAGGGAGGAGCCCTCACCATAGCCATCATAAGGGTCCATATTGAGGTCTGGGATCCTCCAGCAATGGATGCGGGCATCCGCGCCACCACTGTAGCAATGCTCGCTGTGACTGCCCATGGCCACCGCCAACACGGGGCCCCTAGAGAGGGGAGGAATGGCAGGTGAGCAGGACGGCAGGAGGGACGGTGGGTGATGGGGCTGCCCTCATCACAGCTCTCCTCCCCAGAGCATCAGGGACCACAGGCAGGTGCCCCCGCTTGCCCCTTCTCAGGGCATAATCACGAAAACATAGGACCCCTGTCCAGGTGCCCACTGTGTGCCAGGCACCAGGCTAGGCACTTTACACACTCTCCCTCGAGCTCAGGAAGGAAGTGCTGGGAAGTACAAGCAGGCAGTAGGGCCCCAAGCGCTCGATAAGGGTCGCAGGCCGGGTTGGAAGCCACATCTATGGGCACAGTGGCACCCCCCAGCGGCTTCCCAGCAAGTATGCCAAAGGACAGGCTGCCCGTTACCCACCTGTGGGCCCGGAAAGCGTGGATCGGCTCCACATCCAGAGCAGCATTCCTGCACGGGAGAGGACACGGGGTTAGTGGGCAGGCCGCGGGCCCCCGCCGCCCCTTCCCCAGGTCCCCACTCACTTCTTGGCCGTCACAGTCTTCTGTAGGTTCCAAAGCTTCAGGGTGCCGTCCTCCGAGGCCGTGAGCAAAGCTGACTCGCTGTGGTGGAAGGCCAGCGAGCGGATGCCGTCATAGTGGGAGCGGAGGGTGAATTTGGGGTTCCAAGTCTTCTTGAAGGCATCTTTGCTGTCAGAAAGCTGGGGGAAGGAAAGATAGGGAATCTCTGCGTTAACCCTCCACCCTCCAGGGATGCCCCAGGAACCTTGGAGCCATCCATCCTCCAATCTCTGCCCCTGCACTATTTCTGTGGCATGGACCCCACGGGCCCTTCCTCAGGTTTTAGAAAAGCGGGCCACAAAGGAAGCGGTACTCCCAGACATGCAGATGTTGAGGGAGGGGGCAGTAGCCGCCCCCAGTTGCAGGAGGCGGGAAGGGGGGAGAGACAGACACTTGTCCCAGCTGCTCTGCTCACTTGGGGCCAGATACCCCCAGCAGCCTTGGCTCCCCCAACCACTAGATTACTAGCTGGGGTCACCGTGCCCTCTCCAAATCTAGTTCACAGACCTGAGGGTGAGAACCGCCCCCCCCTGCCCTGGGAGCTCACCCTACCCCACCCAGGGACAATGGCTTCTGCCCACGGGCTGTCCTCCTGTCTTGGTGGCCAGAGGGACCCCAGCCTTGGCTCCTGCCTCCAGTGGAGGGTCAGCACCATGTCCCTCCCGTGCAGCCCTTCCCAGGCTCCTCTCCTCACTAGTCCCAGGGCCAAAAGCAATCTCAGGGCCACCTCCTTAAAGCCCCTCCTCTTATGGATGACAAAACAGAGGCCTTGGAGATATGACTTCCTGGAGTCATGGGGATGCTGACCGGTCAGGCCCCCCTCTAGGCGGCAGCCCAGGAGACTGTTTTAGAATCAGGAGGGGGCCTCCGGGGTCCAGGGTCGGGTCCCAGGCTCTGACTCAGGCTGCCCTGTTAATAACCTTTGGGAGGTCCCCACACTCACGTCACAGCTGAGGTCGTTGTCGTTGCTGACGGTGAGATCGGCCAAGTCCCCCAGGCTCACCTCTCCACCCCCAATAGTGTCCATGATAAAGACGTCGGAGGAAAAGCCAAGGGAACCTGCAGAGACAAGCCAGCTCATTGGAGAGTCCGGACAAGGCCTGGGCCTGGAGTCAGGACTATAACTCTCTCTGCTGCTGCTGCTGGGACCTCTCTGACCACTGACCCACCTGCCCCGCCTAGGGGACCTCCCACAACCTCCGGGGAGCTCCCCACCATCCCCGCCAAAGCGTGTTGACCAGAAGGCTCCTATCAGTCCAAATCCTCCTCCTACCTGGCCCCTGCAAGTCCCTCCCAGAGGCTTGGTCCCCATTCCCCAAAGGCAGGAGGGAGAGCACCAGAGCCCCAGCACCCTCACCGTCATGGGGCCGGGGCTGTGGCGTGCCAGGGGGCGGACCGGTGCCTTTTGGGGGCAGCCCATCAACATCCCGAAGATCAGCCAGCATGCCCTGCAGTTTCACCCGCCGACTCTCTGCCCGGGGTGGGAAAGGAAAGCCAGAGGGGCTGAGCTGCCGGGCCCCTCGGGGCTCCCCACTCCCTCTCTCTGCCCCATTCCAGGAAGGCGAGAGCAGCCTGAACCCACCTTCCCCCGGCCCCGCCCCCCAAGAAGCATAAGATGTCTGGGTGGGGCAGGGACTGGAAGTCCATCCCCATGCCCGGGGAAGCAGAGCTGGGGGCAGGAGGATCACCAAGCCAAAGAGCAGGGAGAAGAGGCTTCTCCCTCCCCCCCCCCCTGCCTCAGGCCAACCTCCCTCTTCTTCCGGCCTGTGCTGCTCGGGGTCCTTGGGAAGTCTGGCCTGCAGCCCTCTCCCTCTCCCCCAGGCCCCCCGCCAAGGGCAGAGGTCAAGCCTGCAGGCTTCCTCTAGGCCTCCAGAGGAGACTTCAGGAAGCCTGCCCGTCAGAGGAAGCCACGCACTGGGGCAGGAAGCAGCTGCGGGCTGGGCCAGGAAAGGCCGGCCCTCCATGACCCCCTTTTCTTACCCAGCTCAGTGCCGTCTCCGGAGCGGCGCGCCTCAGCAGACCCTTCCCCATCTTCCCCAGAGCCCAGAAAGTCAAATTCATTGATGGCATCCTCAGAGTCTTCGTCGTCATCTTCCTCATCCATTTCTGGGACCAGGGGCTTAGACGATAACTGAGAGAACAGGAAACCAGGGGTTGAGGGCTGGAGCTGCAGGAGGACACCTGGGGGCAGACCCAGCGGGTCTTGGACAAGGGGCTCCAGTCCACTTGCCAACAATCGTGCCTCCCTTATGGTGGTCTCCCCACCATGTGCACAGTCAGGGCTAACCCTAAACCCGACATTCAAGGCCCTTCCCTCTAAAACCACATGAGACCTGGCTCGTGTAACCCACTCCCCCTCAAAGGCATCAACCACAGAATGCCTGAAGACCAGAATGAACAGGCCCCTCAGCCAGCTTAAGTGACCCCCTGCATCACTCAAAGAAACAAACCAACAATCAGGAAACCGACCTGATGGGCCTCCAACTAAAACTCGAACCCAGGGTCCCAGTTCAGAGAAACCAACACCACCTGCCACTTCCCTCCCATCTCAGACCTCCCCTCCTTGCTGTGTCTTCTGTACCTTGCTGGACCTTAATACTCCGAGGACTGAGTTAGGGCCTACCTAAAAGAAGCCCAAAGTGGGCCGGGCCTGAGGCCAAAGTGGGCCGGATCCAGGCCTGAGACTGTCCTAAGCCTGTCCTAAGCCTAAAGCAAGCCAGGCCTAAGGCCGAGACAGGCCAGGCCAGAGCCCCAGATGGGCAGGGACCAGGCCTGAGACTGTCCTGAGCCTGAGCCTGAAGCTGGTCCTGAGATGAGCCCAAGGTGGGCTAGGCCCGAGACTGGCAGACTTGGGCCTGAGGCCAAGGCAGGCTGAGACCAGGCCTGAGCCTGTCCTGGGCCCAAAGCGGGCCGGGCCTGAAGTGAGCCCAAGGCGGGCTGGGCCCAAGGTTGGCCTCCCTCACTCCCGCCCTCCTGCGGCTAGGCCAGAGGCTGCCCCAGGCTGCCAGGTCGGCACACCTTGACCCGTTGCTTCTTGGGCTGCATGCTCTCCAGCTCCTCCTCCTCGTCGCTGTCCTCTTCCTCACAATTCTGCAGGAATGGGATCTTCTCCAGCACGGAGCTTCCCAGCCGCTCTGCACCTTCCTTGCCTGCAGCATTCCTGCCCAAGACACAAGTGAGGGGATGTAGCCAGAGCTCATCCCGTACCCCGAGCCCACCCACCCCCTCCCAAGCCAGACTGCTGAAACCCGGGGGGAGCCTGGGGAAGACGTGGCCTAAATCCCCAGCAGAACGAAGTTTGCCCTGGCTGGGCTCTTTGGTCCTAGGCCCCCTCCTGACTTGGCTGCTGCTGTGGGCGGGGGACACTCTCTGCAAGAGCCCACTCCCCACACATAATGTTTGGTAAATCCAGAGACTGAGCCATGACTATGGAAACACCCAAACCCGCCTGCCGGAGATCAGATGCACCACAATGCCTGGCACATAGTAGGCACTAAACGAACGTCCCCCGAAGCTTGATGCGGCCAGCAATCAGCTTTGGGGAAGGAAAGGGAAGCGAAGGGCAGACCCAGGCAGAATCGGGACGCAAGGCAGAGCCCTCACCTCTTGATCTGCTCCTCGATCTGCTTGGCCAGCACCGACTCCCCTGTGGGAAGCCCTCCAGGGCTGCTATCACCAGGCTCGGCTGCCCCGTTCAGCTCCACGGAGCGGCCCAGCAGTGAGCGCACGCGCTTCGAACGCATATCCAAGATGGTGTCTGTGTAGCCCACCTCCTCCAAGTACCTTTGAGGAAGGAGGAAGGAAGGTGGTCTGGGGGGAAACCTCTAAAGGGCTCAGAAGCTCCAGACCTGAGGCAAAGCCAACGAGGAGAAGGCAGGGGCCTCCTCTCAGACAAGGGGGGCACCTCCCAGGAAAGTTCTTCCCTCTTCTCGCTGCTCCCCCTCCCTCAGCCCAGGGAGGGAGGATCAAAGCGGGAGCTACGAGGCTCTCGGAAGAGGCTCAGCCGCAGGGAGGATGGGAGCTGGGAAAGGCTCCTCACCCAGGACCTCCCCAGCTCTTTCAGAAGCTCACCCCTGCAGCCTTCAGAGGCCTTTTGGGCCGCCCTGCACCCTCTAGACACTCACTGTCGGAGCAGCTGCCGGCCTTCCTTCCACACCAGCTGGCTGCTCTCCAAGGAGACTGACTCCACAGGCCCATTGGGAACTGAGCAGAGAGAGAGGGGCTCAGGACAGCGGCCACCCCCCCCCCACAAGGCCCCCACCCACCCAGGGGCTTGGGAAGGAGCCCCGGCCCCGCCAATCTGCCTCCCTAAGAAGGCTGGTCCCTGCTTCCAGGAGTCCGCTCCACACACACCTTGCTCCAGCACCTCCGACTTCTTCTCCCCTTGGTTTGATTCCGTCCCAAACTTCAGTTTGTGATACTTGGCTCTAGAAGAAAGGAGGCTGTCAGGGAGGCCAGCTTCAGTGAGCCAATGCACTTTCATTTCTAAACAGACGAGTACGCCAAAGCTCCGAAGGGAGGGCACTAGAGTGTAAGGGGGTCCTGACCCCAAAGAATTTTGGAACTGCTCAATTAATTCAAACTCAAAAGCTGGGAGGGCCTCTAGGAAGGCAGGCTGGGCATTCGAGGCCCTGAACTTAGAGTCTGGTGACCTTGGACAAGTCCTTAGCCTTCCCCCAAAGGAAAAGGAGGGTGGCGGTCTGGGTTGCCAGGGGAATTTCAGGGCCTCCCTCTCATTTCACTATTCGTCACTGCCTTGGTGCTACCTTTCCTGGACGTCTCCAGACTGACTGCTCAAGGAGGTAAAGGCGCCCAGAACCACCTCCAAGTCCTCCCAGGGAGACTTTGTGATGGGGCAGGGGCTTGGGTTAGGGGAAGCTCTAGGGGCAGCTCCTGAGGAAGCAGGGCTGCCTAGCCACCTGGGCAGAGAGGAGCCTCAGTTTCCTCATCTGTAAAATAAGCCCTTAAGGGCCCCCAGCTCCCGCCCCAGGGTGAGCCACAACTCTCCGTCCCCAAAACTGCAGCCTCCTGGATGTCCCCCCAAGAGTGGGGGGAGGAGGGATGCTGACAGCCCTTCAGAAATGTGAGGGCGGGGGCAGTGGGGCCTGGAAGACAGCGGGCTTCAGAGGGCCGCGGGCACCGCTGCCAGGGCCAGACTTCATGCCCCAAGGGCAGAGCGAGGAGCCCGGGCGCCTCGGAGAGGCTGGCTTCGGATCAATATGAAGAAAATCTTCCTGACAACCAGTGGCACCCAAGGGGACACCTTGGGAAATAACAGGCTCCCCCTCCCGGGAGCTGGGCTCCCACTGTGAAGAGGCTAATGCTGGCACGGAAAGCTCCAGAAAGCCACCATTCCAAAGCCAAGCACCGTACAGTGATCCCTCCTCACCACCCGGGAGAAGGCCGGCCTGCAGCAGGGGCACAATTGGCAGCTAGGACCCCTGCCCTGCCCCACCCTGGGCAAGCAGCTAGCCTCTGTGGCCCCAGAAAACAAAGAGGTCGGAGCAGAAGCCACTGCAGCTTTAGACGAGGCTCTCAGTGCTTGTGTATCCAGGCCACTTCTCGTTCCTGGATTTCCCCATGGTTTTCTAGCCCTCTAGCTGGTTATATATCCAGGCTCCCCAAGCAGAGGACAAAAGCCCTCTGGAAGCAGGGACTTCTCGTGCCCTCGGCCACGGCTTTGGCGTGGCACTAACGTGGCCAGGCTGTGCAGTCCAGACAGGGCCTCCACGCTGCCAGCCGGCAGAACCGCTCTCCCCACGCAGCCCCGTCACAGTCCTGGGCCAGCCCGTCGGCGGAGCCAGGGGCCCCCGCACTCCTTCTGGCTCCGATTCTGCCAAGGAGAGCCGGGGTATGTGGGCAGGGGGAGGGGAAGCTCACCCACCGTTCCTGCTTCAGTGCAAACTCTAGCATTTTGATCCGCCGAACCAGGTCTGTCTTAAGGTTCTCCTGTCCCTTTCTCTCCCCTTGGAGAAAAGCCACCTGGGCCTGAGAGGAGGAAACAAAGAGAAGTCAGGGGCAGGAGAAACCCTTCCCAACGCGACACTTCCGGGGTCAAAGCAACGTAAGGCACAGAGCCTCTAAATCGCTATGGCCTGCATGGCCGGAGGAGGAGGAAGGAGGGAGTGCCCGCTCTCTGGAAGCCTTTAGCAGAGAACTGCTGCCGAGAAGAGCCCGGCTCGCTATTCCCCGGCTGAGCCGCCTGCCCGGAGGTCCTTGTTACCACCAGCTCCTCCTAGGCCTGGCCCAGGCTCTCTGGATGACCACAGCAACCCCCCACAAGCCGAAGGGCTGCTGGGTAACGCCGAGCCGAGCCTCACCTGGGGCCCGCTTTACAGGACGCCCCCAACCAAGAGGCTCGAGGGGAGGCCAGGGGAGAGGCGCTTTAAGAGACAAGACACTCTGGGAGGCCCTTCCAGGTCCAAGATTAAGACTCTGTGACCCCTTGCTTTGGGAGGAGGCTCCCCCAGCATCTGCCCTCCACCATGCTGTCCACCCCGGTTAGGAGGGGTCCAGCCCCGGACTAGGGCGCTTTCCCTCCCCAGCATCCTTACCCTACATCCACATCCCCACTCAAGTCGCCAAATGACGCTTTTACTCAGTCCCCCTCTCTGCAACTCCAGCTGGAAGGCTTCTGGCCTGCCCACACACCGACCCTTCTGCTTCCCAGCCCAAACTCCGCATCCACACCTGCTGAAAGCGGGCCCTGCACTTGCCCTCCCAGGAGCTTCCTGCCTTCCCGCTTGTAGAACCAGAGCCGTGGGCCCAGGGTCTCTCTGAAACCTCTTGTAAGGGCTCGGCGTGGAGCAGCCCCCTCCTCGAGGTCTAGTCCTGCCCACTCACCCAGCACCGGACAGAAGGGCAGGGCCGGGGGGGGGCAATAAATCACCAGAAAAAGCTACAGGGCCCAAAGAGCTCTCACTAAGGCCTCCTCTTCCTCTTCCCTCCCACCTTGAGGATCACACTTTCCCCCGAACCCCAACTTCCTGAAATCACCCTCGATTCTGTCAACCAAGGGGGTGAGGAGGCCCCCAGCGGGAAGGGGAGGTGAGGGGGATGCCAGTCCCTGCCCAGGGCTGGGCACACTCACACTGCCCATGGGCACACACATACATCCCCCCACATTCACCCCCTCTCTTTGCAGGGTCCCAGGTTCCCAGACTCCCACCCACCCAGTCAGAGCTGAGAACCGTCTCCCACTTCCCTTCCTGCTGTTCCTCTCTCTCCTTCCTGTCTGAGAGACACCAGCTGGCTGGTGACTAAGCCAGGCTCCCTCTCCTGGGTGAAGGGAGCCCTAACGGTCACCCCACCTCCGCCCCCTGGAAGGGAGCGACCGCCAGGGTCGGCCTTCTGCCTCCTGCTCTCAGAACTACTTTTCCTCCCAAATGCATGGAAGGCTCTTCCAAAAACGCTGCACCGTGCCTCAGGGACGCTGACAGGCTGCTGTCTCCTCGGAGGGAGGGACTTTTACTTTTTCCCCTTTGGATCTCTAGCACACAGTAGGTGTTTAATGTCTTAAGATCCTCACTTAGTAGGAGATTCACCCATCAGGTGAATGCTCCTGATCACAAAGCTACATGGGAGATCCGAATATGTCCCCGAGTCCCCTCATGATGCCAGAACAGTCCCCGTCTTCAGGACGCCCATGCTGTGGCCCACGCTGCCCACCCATCTGGTCTGAGACCCTGAGGCTGGCCTCGGACAACAGCCCGCACCCTTGTCACGCCTCGCAGGGCTCCCGGAGGCCGGCTCCCAGCAGCCTTCTCCTCTCCTCTGCAGCCCTCCTGGAAAGCGGACTCAATCCCTGGGAGCCGGCCCGGGAAAAGCCGGGAGTCGGAGGCCCCTGGGCGGGTGGTACATAAAGCACTTCACAAAGGCCAGGAGAGAAGGGCCCGGGGAGTGTCCCCGGCCCCTCAGATAAAGACGAGCCATTGCAGGCCCAAAGGGAGGGTCCGGGCGGTCCGGCAGAGGGCCCCGAGTCCACCGCCCGCCCGGGAGGTCTCTGACAACAAAGTGCTCCCTGGCCTGGGGAGGAGCCTGGGGAGGAGCCTCGGGAGAAGCAGGCCCAGCTTTCACCTGCTTCCTTTTTCTTCCTCCCCATTATCCCTTTTTAGAGTCAGATTTTCCTGCCCAAGGTGACAAATCCAGCAATGTTTTCAAGGCCGGTCCCTGCTTGCATTTACAGGCGTGTTTGCTGCCTGGGAGGAGGGAGGGAGAATCTATCTTTAGGGGTATGGAGAAAACTAGAATGGAAGCCACAAGAATACGCTGCTGCAGGAGCCCCGCCCCCCGGGCCTTGCTCCTGTCACTGCTGGGACGCTCAGGGTCCCGGCCCGGCTGGGACCCCTCCCCCTCTCAGCAGGAAGCAGCACATTGGGGCTCCCCCCCGAAAGCAGCCTCGGGTAAAGGGGCGCCGGGCACTTCCGGAGGCGGGACGCCGCCTTCACGCCCACCTGCAAGCAAATCCCGGTGCAGAGCTACTTCTCCCACTTCTTCCCCAAGGCCCGAAAGCTCCGGCGGTGGGGGCAAGGGCCCCCCCCCTACCCACTCCTTCCCTTTCCCCTCCTCCATTCCAACAGGCCCCGAACGCGGGAGGGGGGAGTTCCCCGGTCCCCGCATTCCCCATTGTGGGGGGCGCCGGCCCCCCAGTCTCACTTCTCACCCGGTGATTCGCGTTAGGAAGGACAGAGGGTGGGGGAGAGCTGGGGTGGGGGTCTCCGCGTCTCCTTCCCCGGGGCTTAGAGGGTCATTCCCCCTCCCACGGTGAGTGGTGGGGGCACTTTCCGCGGTCCAGCCTTCTCCTCCTCCGCAGGAGTTCGAGGCCGGACCTGGGGGGCGCTCCCCGCTCCCCCCTCTCCCGCAGGAGCTCGAGCCCGGCCGTGGGGGGGTCGCTCCCCGCTCCCCCTCCCCTCCCCACTCCGCTCCCTCCCGCGGGGAGGGGGGGTGGCGGCCATTGCTCTCCAAGATGGCGGCGGCGGCGGCGGCAGCGGCGGCGGGTGAGGGGCCCGGGGCTCGGGCAACGGCGGGGGGCGGGCCGGGCGGGGGCGGGCCCTGGGCCGGGGGGGCGGGGGCGGGGGCGGCGGCGGCCCGGGCCGGGGGCGGCTCACCTGCAGCTCGGCCCGCTCGGCCTCCCAGCGCGCCTTCTCCGCCTCGAAGCGCGCCCACTCGTGCTGGATGAAGTGCAGGATGCCGGGCAGGCTCAGCGGCTCGGGGCCCGCCCCGGGGCTCCCCCCGCCGGCCCCGCCCCCGCCGCCCCCGCCGCCCTTGGCGGGGCTGGGGGCCGGCGGGCGGCAGGCGGGGGCGGTCGCGGCGGCGGCGGCGGCGGCGGCGGCGGCGGCTGCGGCGGCGGCGGCGGCGGGGGCCGCTCGCTCCTCCATCATGGAGGCCGGCGGCTGGAGCGCGCGCGCGCCCTCGCGGGCCGCCTCCTGCCCCGCGCGCCTCCCTCGCGGACGGCGGTTGCACGCGCGCACGCGCGCTCGAGCCCGCGGGGATGAGGGAGGGGGGAGGAGCCTCGCGCCCTACCTCCGCGCGCCAGCCCGCGCACGCGCGCTTTCAGCCCCCGAGGGAGGCGCGCAGGGCGGCGGCCGCGCGCCGGGAGGGCTGCCCTTGGTCCTAGCCCTTTGACACCCCTCCCCTCAGCCTCCTACCCGGCATCCCAGCCGGTCTATCCTCCCGGCTCCGCCCCTCGCCCCGGTTACTTTAGCAACCGAGAGGCCTTCCCAATCTCGAATCCAGCCCACCTCTCCTTGGCCCCCTCCCGTTCCAGCCCCTCCTTAGAGCTCTTTCTCTCCATCCTTAAATGGTTGCTATAGAAACAGGGAACCAGTCTGCACGCTGTCTCTTGGATCCCCCGCGGTTGCCATAGCAACTATGACCCTTCACACTACCCCTCTATCCTGCCCACCCTGGGTACTACAAATTGCCAATCCTGGATCCCTCCCCCCCCCATGGGTTGCCATAGCAATCCTGCCGGCCTCAGGGAGGCTCTTCTCCAACCCCCAGCCAATCTCCCCCCCCCCAACCTGCTTGTTTGCCATGATTTCAAACCCTTACCTTATTCTCTCCTCTCCCCCAGAACTTGAGGATACCCTGGGCCAGGATCAGTGGCCCTACCCCCATTCTCCTAGGCCAGTTGCCATGGGAACCACTATAGAGCTGTTACCATGGTCCCCTTAATCTTGCCCCTTCCCAGATATCTGCTGAGTCCATCCCTACCTCTGTTGGTTGCTATGGTATCCAGGCCCAGTACCACACCTAGACCCCAGTGAGCTAATGCCCAAAGAAAGAAAGGGTGATTGCCATAACCCCCCCCCACTATAATGGGTAACAAGCTGGGGCGAGGATTGGGAAGGGGTCCTGATGAGGAAGGATGGTTGCTGTGGTAACAGGCTCTTCTCAGTCTCTCTTAAGGTGTCCAGACCCACTCAGGGTTGGGAGGGAGAGGCAGTTTGCTATGGGTTACTCCCTCTTTTCCACTTACCCCTTTCCTAATTCTAGACTGATGCCAAAGGGGGAAGGGAAGTTACCAGTGGTTACTCCCCCTTTAAGGAGAGGCCAAGTCGTTCCCTTCCCCCGTCAGCTGCGCCAGGCAGAAAATCAGCCCTGTCCCTTTCAAGGGGGGCGGCTCACTGGGGTACACCTGAGGGGATAGGAGACCTGAGAGCGGGGTCCCCAAATCGCATCTAACTCAGGTTTTTTCCCTTCCTAACTCTTCAGAAGGAAAAGCAGTCAGCCTTGGGGATTTCTATACTCCTCTGTCCTAAAAAGGTAAGCTCTGGGGCCCCCAATCTCGGGCCTGCTGGACTAGGATAGAGACTGGGCTGGAGCGGGTCTGGGGGAGGCCACTCTCCCTTTACCACGATGCCCACCCTCATTTCTCAGCATCCTAGACCTTCAAAGAACCAGAACATCCCTTTTACAGACGGGGAAACTGAGGCCCAGAGAGAGGAAGGGACTTTCCCTAAGGGCACGCGGGAAGTCAGGGTCAGAGCTAGGATTGCCACCAGGGCCTTGGAGATGACGTCTAACGTCCCCGCTCGATCCAGCAGTCCACTGGTACGGTAGTTGTCTGTGTCTGTCTCGTCTCCCTCCTAGACTGACCTTCCAGAGAGGCCTGGCACTGGGCCAGACCCTTCTCCCTGCCCCCCATTCCGCCTCCCCTGCCCCAGCCCAGGGTCTCGCTCCCGGGGGGCACTCCTTGGTGATGAGTTCACAGAGGGGAGGCTGTTCCCACTGTTCGGGCAACTTACCCAGAACCCTTCCCTTCTATGCCTCAGTCTCCCTATCAGTAAAATAATAGGACTCAGTGATCCCCAGATGCTCTCTGTAGGGGCTCAGAGCCCCAGGAGTTGGCGGGGTTAGCCTGTGGGGTAGCAGGGAGCCTCCACAGTCAGTGAGCTTGCCCCCTGGCTCGAGGCCTTTAAATACTCGTGTCCTGGGACCAGCCGGGCTCCGTAGGAGAGGCCTGGGAAGGAAGCTGGTTTTCGGGGCTGAGGGCAGAGACGAGGAAGCTTCCTTGGGCTGGCTGAGGCTGCTGGGACCAGTCTGGGCACGGCTGGGGAGAAGGCGCAGGGAGCCCAGGCTGCCGACAGTGAGCCAGCCCCTCCTCCGGGAACGCCTGCCCCTCCTCCAGGAGCACCTGCCCACCTGGGTCCAGACCCCGTGTAGAAGAGGAATGGAGCAGCCACTGGGGCCTCTGGGGGGCTTCGGAATGAGGCCGCTTCCCTTCAGCGGCCCTGGGTGGAAACAGGCTTGCCGGCCTCTTCCAGAACTCAGCCTCCATTCTCTGGTCCCTGCCCCGGGGCTTAGGGCTGGGCACTGAGTCATCCTCCCAGGGAGAGTGGAGAGGCTGGCTTCCCTGAGGGGGGCTGGGGCTCTGGAGAGGGACAGAAGAAAGGAGCAGAATTCAGTCCTGGGGAGGAGCATGAAGTCCTGGCACGTGGGAGACCCGCAGCAGACCCCCGGGAAGGCGGGGCCCTGTGCTCCGGGACACCGCGGCTGGGCCAGGATTGGCGAGCTGTTTACGAGGGGCGTAAATTGGAACAGGGACCCCCCCCCCCCCCCGCAGGACCAGATGCGGCGCTGAGCTAGGGCTTGGCTGCTGGGAGAGCCACGAGCTAATGGCCCTCTCACGCCTCAGTTTCCTTGGTAAAAGAGCTCCGAACCCTGCTCTCCTTAGGGAGTCAGTCAGGGTGGGCTGCTGGAGGGGACGTGTTGGAGGGAGGGGAGGAAGGGGAGTTTGGGGGGTGAGCCCGGCCTCACCGTCTCCCCGCCTTTCCCCCCTCCAACTCCCCCAGGCTGCCAGGATCCCAGGGCTAGCCCCACTTTCGAAAGCCAGATGCGTCTCACCCGGTGCCAGGTCGCGCTGGCGGCCGCCATCGTCCTCAACCTCCTCGTCTTCTTCTACGTGTCCCGGCTGCAGCAGCAGCGTCGGCGGGGGGGGCGGGCGGTCCGGCCCCCCCGCCTCGCCCACTCGGCCCCCGACCCCCGGGTCACCGTCCTCATCCGAGAGTTCGAAGCCTTCGACAACGCGGTGCCCGAGGTGGTGGCCTCCTTCCTGCACCTGGACCCCAGCCAGCCCATCGTGGTGGCGGCCGACACGCTCCCCTACCCGCCCCTGGCCCTGCCGGCCGTCCCCAACGTGCGGCTGGCCCTGCTCCGGCCCTCCCTGGATCGGCCGGCGGCCGCCTCGCAGCCCGAGACGTACGTGGACACGGAGTTCGTGGCCCTGGTACCCGATGGCACACGAGCGGAGACCCCCGGGCAGCTCCAGCGCATGGCGGAGGAGCTGAGGAACACCCACGCCCGCCTGGTGGCCGCCCCCGTGGCCACCGCGAACCCTCCCCACTGCCTGGCGCTGGAGGTGAACGTGCGCGAGTGGACGGCCAGCTACGGACCGGCCCCGGACCCGCCCTTCTGCGACGCGCTGGACGGGGAGGTGGTGGTGGTGGTCCGCACCCGCGACCTCTTCAACCTCTCGGCCCCCCTGGCCCGGCCCATGAGCACCGGCCTCTTCCTGCAGACCTCGGTCCGCGGGTGGTCGGTGCGCCTCCTGGACCTGCCCTTCGCCCCCGCCCGGCAGCCCCCCCTGGCCACGGCCCACGCCCGCTGGAAGGCCGAGAAGGAGGGGCGCGCCCGGCGGGAGGCGCTGCTGCGGACGCTGGACATGCGGCTGGTGAGCTGGGAGGGCGGCCGGCAGGAGTGGTTCGGCTGCGGCAAGGAGACGACCCGGTGCTTCGACACGGTGGTGGGCGACACCCCCTCCTACCTCTACGAGGGCCGCTGGACGCCGCCCTGCTGCCTGCAGGCCCTCCGCGAGACCGCGCGCCACGTGGTGGGCGTCCTGGAGGCCGCCCGCGTGCGCTACTGGCTGGAGGGGGGCAGCCTGCTGGGCGCCGTGCGCCACGGCGACATCATCCCCTGGGACTACGACGTGGACCTGGGCATCTACCTGGAGGACGTGGCCAACTGCGAGCAGCTGCGGGGGGCCGAGGCCGGCTCGGTGGTGGACGAGCGGGGCTTCGTGTGGGAGAAGGCCGTGGAGGGGGACTTCTTCCGGGTCCAGTACAGCGAGACCAACCACCTGCACGTGGACCTGTGGCCCTTCTACCCCCGCAACGGCGTCATGACCAAGGACACGTGGCTCGACCACCGGCAGGACGTGGAGTTCCCCGAGCACTTCCTGCACCCGCTGGTGCCCCTGCAGTTCGCCGGCTTCTTGGCCCAGGCCCCCAACAACTACCGCCGCTTCCTGGAGCTCAAGTTCGGGCCCGGCGCCATCGAGAACCCGGAATACCCCAACCCCGCCCTCAAGAGCCTGGCGGGCAGCGGCTGAGGGGCGCCAGCGGCCGGCCCTCGGGGGGCTCGCCCGGAGCAGCGGAAGAGACCGAGTCTCAGTCGTGCATGGAGAGGATGGAGGCCGTCCAGGAATGGGGGGGGGTCGCGGGGAGGGAGACAGGGCAAGGGAAGCAATAAAAGACCCCCCTGCTACCGGGCTGGCCCAGACTGTGTGTGTGTGTGTGGTTCGGATCCCTTCCACCACCAGGGGGCGCTGTCCCCCAACTCCTGGGGCTGCTGGAGGGGGCCTGGGGAGAAAGAGGGACCCCCGGGCTGGGGGGGCAGGGGCTCCGCCTGCGCCTCAGTCCTTGGTCTTCAGCTCCCCAGGCCCAGTGGGCTCCGTCCCGACAGGTCCCCCACATAGCACAGGAGCCAGAGGACGGTTAGACACACATTTATTGCCTCAGACCCGCCCCTCCCCAGCCGCTGGGCCCAACGCCAGGGAGGAGGCCCGCCAGTCTGCTCCCCTCCCCCGCTCTCTGATGGCGCTGTCGCTCGGGCCCTGGCTGTCCCGGGCACGGGGAGGTGGGAGGAGACACCAGACCGGTCAGCAGGGGGCGCCGAGTGTCCATCTGGGGTCCCCGGGCAGCTCAAAGGCAGCCAGAGTGTTCCCGCTCAGTCCAGCCGTGTCCGGACCTGGTGGTCAGGGCCCCAGGGCCGTCCCCTCGCCCAGAACACTAGGGAGGGAGAGCCCCCGCAGCGGCCAGAAAGGGAGGGCCCGGCCGTCCACAAAGGATGTCCGCGAGCCCTCGGGAGCTGGCCCCGGGCCTACATGACCGACTCCTTCTCACAGGCGCCCGTGTCCCCCGCGGGGCCGCCAAACTGCACTTTCCTCAGAATGAGGGGGTCGGCCTCGGGGGGCAGCACCACCACGGCGGCCACGTCTTTGACCTCGGCCAGCTCGGGCTCCGGCCCGCCCGGGCCCGCCCCGTCGTGGTCCACGTAGCACTGCAGCAGGCCGGCCCCAAAGGCGTCCCCTTCCACGTTGATGATGGTGCAGAAGCGGTCCCTGGGGGGCCAGAGGAGGAGGCGTGAGCGCCCGCGGGAGGCCGCCCGACCCCCTCCCCCACTCCCACCCCCACCCACGGCATACTCACACCAGCCAGTCCACGGCCAGGATTAAGGAGATGTCTTTGGTGGGCAGACTGATGGCCTCCAGGATGATAGCCAGGGTCAGCACGCCCCCTGCTGGGATGCCAGCCGCCCCCACGCTGGACGCAGTGGCCGTGATGCTGCCCCAGGGAAGGGTTCAAGGGTCAGCCCCAGTCACGGCCGGGTCCCTGCCCCCACCCCCAGATGAGCCCCCCTCCCCCGGCTCCCGCCCTCACATCCCGTCTGCTCCACCCCCCCCCATCCTCAGGCCCCGTGCCCCCAGTCCCCGATCTCCCCGCTCACAGGATGGTGAGGACTTGGATGAACTTGAGGGGCACGTTGTTCATCTGGGCAATGAAGACGGCGGCCACACACTGGAAGAGGGCGGCGCCGTCCATGTTGACCGTGGCCCCGATGGGCAGGATGAAGCGGCTGATGTGTTTGGAGACCCCGTTTCTCTCCTCCACACACTCCATCATCAGCGGGAGCGTGGCCGAGCTGGAGACAAGCACGGGTACCGGAGTGGGTCCCGGCGGTCCGGCCCGGTCCGATTCTGCCCCGGCCGCCCGCCTCCCCACCCCCAGTTCAGAAGACCCGCGGGGCCTCGGACCGACGCACTAGAAGGCAGGCGGCCGAGTCGGGCCTCTTGGCTTTTCGCCAGCAGGCCACTGGGGCTCGGAAGATGCGGCCTTCGGGTGGGAGGTTCGGGTTCCGGAGCGCCCGGGAGCGGCTGCACTTGGCAGCCCAGGGGCTCTCGGAGCCCTTTGTCAGAAGGCACAGGAAAACGGCCCCGCTTCCTACCTGGAGGAGGTCCCGAAGGCGGTGGCCAGGGCCGGCACAATCCCCCACAGGAAGCGGTAAGGGTTCTTGCGAGTGATGACGAAGTAGATGAGGGGCAGCACGAGCAGCCCGTGGATGATGTGCCCCAGGATGCAGCAGCCCACGTACTTGCCCAGGTTGGCAAAGAGCTGGCCCACGTCCTCCATCTCCACGATCTTGCCCGCAATCAGGAACATGATGCCCACGGGGGCGTACCTGCGGGCAGCGAGAAGCGGCCCCTCCCCCGTGAGGGCCCACCCCTCAGCCTCTCCACCCCCGCCCCGGGAGCCAGACCCCCGCCTCCAGGAGGCCCCGCTCCCCACAGGCCTACCACATGATCCAGGACACCATTATCATCGTGGCCTCGTTGAAGGAGTTGAAAAAGCGGATGAGCAGCTCCCCTTCTGCGCCCATCTTCCGGAGGGCAACCCCAAGCACCATGGCGAACACCACCAGTCCCAGAATGTTCATCCCTTCCACTTCCTTGCCAACAGGGATCTGGGGCGGGGAAAATCGAGACAAAACAAAGGTATGTTGTACCATTAGTAAGCACCTGCTGCATACAGAAGGCGTCCCGGGGAGAGGTCCTGGAACGAGTGCGCCACAAGGTGACTCTGTGAGGGAGGAAAAAAATCGAAAAAGCCTCCTTGGGGGAGGTGACCTTCTAGTCGCGTTGCGAAGGACCGGTGAAATTATAACTGGTTCAATAGAAGGAAGAGCAACTGGACTGTCACCATGGGGGTGAGCCGCCTCCAGAGTGCACAAAATAAGCAGGGCTGGGGCTGGACACGGCCATCCCCCAAACGCCTCGGAGTCCCCAGGCCCCAGGCCACGAAGAGAAAGGCACCATGGGAGAGGAGCCAAGGTGAAAGGTTGTAGAGAGGAGCAGTGGGTGGAAAGGCCGAGCCTCAGTCACATCAGAGCCAGGCGCGAGCTTGGGTCCAAGGAGGACAGAAAGAGAAGATGCACAGGGCCTGCCCACGTGGACTGGACGGGACAGCTCATCTCAGGAAAGGCAGAATTCCAGGGGTCTTCTCACTGCCTGTGGGATCCAGACCCCCCAGTACCACTCGGCCTTTCCCAACTTGACAAGAACTGGCACGCTTCGTTTCCACTAACTCCCCTCCAAAAAACCCTCCTCCCACCACTTGCTTTGCTCTGATTTCCTTACAGTCACTGGGAAGCCCAGTCCAAGGCCGACTGAACAAGAAAGTGAAAAGCACTGGAAAGTCAATTGATGAGCTTGGGGGAGAAGAAAAGAGGGAAAGAGGGAAGAAGGAAAGGACGGTGGGGGAGGAGGGGAGAGAAAAAAGGGGGGAGGAAAAAGGAAAGGGGATAAAGGCAGACAAAAAGGAAGGAGAGAAAGGAGAGAGAGGGGAAGGAGAAAAAAGGGAGAGAAAAGTCACAGAAAGAAGAGAAAGGAGAGGGGAAGGGGAAGAGAAAGAGGATGAAGGGGGAAAGGGAAGAAAAGAGAAAAGAAGAGGGGAAGAAGGGAAAGGGAGGAAATGAAGAGAGGAAGGAGAAAAAAAGGGAGAGAGGGAAATAGGAGAAAGGAGAGGGGGAAGGAGAAAGAGGGAGGGAAAGAAGGAGAGAAGGGAAGAAGAGGGAGGGAAAGAAGGAGAGAAGGGAAGAAGAGGGAGGGAAAGAAGGAGAGAAGGGAAGAAGAAAGAGGGAGGGAAAGAAGGAGAGAAGGGAAGAAGAAAGAGGGAGGGAAAGAAGGAGAGAAGGGAAGAAGAGGGAGGGAAAGAAGGAGAGAAGGGAGAGGAAGGAGAAAAAGTGAGGAGACCCAGAAGGAGAGAGGGGAGAAGAGGGGAGATCCCAGCACCCCCCTTACCTTTATCGTGGTCATGGTCATGTTGGTCTCATACAGCTTGTACTCGGTGGAATACTGGGGAGAAAGGAATTGGGGAGAACAGGAGGTTATTTGCTGAGCCCACTCTTCGCCCTCCCGCCCTCCCGTTCCCTTGACCCTTGAGACTTACGGAGCGGAAGGCAGCTGACACAAGGTTATCTGGAAAGATATTCCTATAAAAAAAGACATGGTTGAGTACGGAGGAATCAAAAGGAGAACTCCCCGCGCAGCCCAGTCACCCGCTGGCCCCCATCCCATTCTCGGGGGGCTGTTGGCCCTGTCACCCCAGCGGAAGAAGGGCGAGAGGAAGGCTGGGATCAGGCTGTCCCCTCTGGCCGGGGAGGCCCGTGAGGAGCATCTTCACCATGGGGCAGGGGGGGGGGCGGAGCAAAACAAAAGGCAGCCCCTGTCCAGTCCCATGCTGGAGCCAGGCCCGGGGAAAGGGGGTAAAGGTGGGGAGAGGGGAGAGAGCCGGGGACACCAGGCCCAGCGCTGTGGGTTTAAGGGGAGGGGAGGTGTTCCTGAGACAGGCTGGGGGCGGCCTCCCCGCATGCCCCTCCCCCCAGCACCACCCCACAGAGCGGGGGAGATCGTGGTGACCAAGTGTGAGAAACTTGGGGTTAGTGACAGAGAAGGGGAAAGGGAAGTAGCAGGCTGACAAAAACAGGAGGCCTCCTGGGCCCGGAACCGCTCTGGACTACAGGGCCTAGATTGGGGCAGCCCCCGCGGCTCCCTGGTGCCCTCTACCACTCCCTCCCCTCTCCTGCAAGCGTCTGATTAGCTGCAAGCTGGCAGGAAGCGCCAAGAACCCCCTGAACCCCCTTTGGCTGCGGGCGGCCCCCGCCCTGGGAACCGAGAGTGGAATCTGCAGATCCCCTTTTCGTGGGTCGGAGGCTCAAGCCACCCTTCCTCCAGGAGACATGCACACATGTGAGCAGGAAACCTGCGTGCATCTGTATAAGAACACGCGCCTTTTGTACAGACTTGTTTCCGTAACTCGAGACGGCTGAGCATGGGAGGGGAAAAAGCGCCCCTCTGACACCTCCGAGACAGATGGCTGGGCCAGCCACGGGTGGGGGAGGGGAGCCGAGCACCCTCTCACCCTGCAGGTCACCCTCCTCTCCCTCCAGCACCTGTCCCAGGACAGATGGCTGCCCAGGAGACACTGCACAGGGAGCTTTGTTCCTGGGATGGCCCCGATATGTGTCAGGGAAAGAGCTTCCTGAGAAGCAAAAGGGGTGTGAGTGTGTGTCTGTGTGTCTGTGTGTGTGAGTCAGTGTGAGTGTGTGTGTGTGAGTGTGAGTGTGTGTGTGTGAGAGTCAGTGTGTGAGTGTGTGTGTGAGTGTGAGAGAGTCAGTGTGGAGCGTGTGTGTGAGTGTGAGTGTGTGTGTGTGAGAGTCAGTGTGTGAGTGTGTGTGTGAGTGTGAGAGAGTCAGTGTGGAGCGTGTGTGTGAGTGTGAGTGTGTGTGTGTGAGTGTGAGTGTGTGAGTGTGTGTGTGAGTGAGTGTGTGTGTGTGAGTGTGAGTGTGTGAGTGTGTGTGTGAGTGAGTGTGTGTGTGTGAAAGAGGAAGAGAAAGAACAGATGAAAAGACTGAGTGTGTGAGAATGTGCACGGTGGGGGAGGGTACGCGCCCTGGAGGCAGCCCCACGCTCTCTAAGCCCCGGGGAGAAAAGGCGCCGGGGCCTGTGGCAGGGTCGGGGGTGCTGGGAGGGGGAGCATGAGCAGCCCCTGGCCGGGCGGCGGATGTGCCTCTACCTGAGCTCCCTCCTGCCCCCTTTATCATTAGACCGCAGGCGCTCCGGGTTATCTGGGGCCGCCTGCTTGTGGGCCGGGCCCTGGGGCGCCCACTGGGCAGAGTAAACAGAGCCCCAGAAGGCCGAGCCGCCCCCAGTTCCAGAGCAGAGGAAGGAGAGGTCTGAGCGGCCGGATGCCAAGTGCGCCCCAGACTGTCTCCTTTACCCCGAGCCCTCGGGCCGCCAGCGCCGGCCGGCCTCAGCTTCCCTCCCCGGGCAGAGAGGAGGCTCAGAGAGCTTAAGCGAATGGCTCCAGAAGGCAGCTCTTTCCTAGCCAACATTCCATTTCCCTAAACAGAAATACTGAATCATCGGCGGAGGGGGGGGGGGGGGGGGGGATCTGGACCCAAGTGCCTGCTCCAACCCCAGGACTGGGCTTGGCTTCCAGCTGGAGCCGGGGGAAAAGGTCAGGCGGGCGGCTCCCCGGGCCAGTCAGGGGCGCTGACCCCCACGGAAGCGGTTGGAGGGAAAAGCCTCCGCCCCCCCCAAAGTCGCCCCGCCAGGTGGGAAGCATTGGAAAGGGCCCGGCCCGCCCCCGCCCCCAGGAGGAGCAAAGCACAAAGCGCATCCCGGCTTGGGCCGGCAAACGGGGGGGAGGGGGGGTAGGGACGGCGCCGGGCGAGCCCTGTCCGGTCGGTCCATCCCTCGCTGACGGCGGGGAGGGGGCTCCAGGGGCCGGGAGAGGGCGAACTTGCGCTCGCTTCCCTGGGCCAGACTCCCGGGCTCAGCCACGTTCTCCCGGCGGAGCCCCGGCGGGGGCGGGGCGGCGGCCGGCTCACCCAGTGGACAGATGGCGGGGGAGCCCACATCCGGGCCCCACGTGGCAGAGAGCCGCCCCACGCGGAGCCCGCGGCGGACGCTTACCTGAAGAGGTCCAGGAAGGAGTCGAGCACCTCCTTGGTGGGGGGCAGCTGCGCGCCCAGCGCCCCCCCGGCCTGCGTGCCCACTCCGGGGCTCAGGGCGAAGGCCAGTCCGACGCCCAGGGCCGAGGCCAGCAGCGTGGTGAGCAGGAAGAAGAGCAGCGCCCAGCCGCCCATGCGGCCGAGCGAGGCCGGGTCCAGGCTGGCGGCGCCGCCCACCAGGCTGCACACCACGAGCGGCAGGATGATGAGGCGCAGCAGGCGCAACAGGAGCTCGCCGGGGAACGAGAAGGCCACCAGCTGCGCGGGGTTCAGGCGCGGCCCCCAGCGCGCCACGGCCAAGCCCACGGCCGCGCCGGCCGCCACTCCGGCCAAGGTCAGCAGCACCAGCAGGTTGGCGCGCAGGCACGAGCGCACCCGCGGCGCCCGCAGCCCCCCGCCGCAGCCCGAGGGCTCGGCGCTGGGGGGGCCCGCGCCGTTGGCCGCGCCCCGCTTGGGGCTGCCGGGGAGCTTCTCGGCCACCATCTCCGCCCCCTGGGGTCCTCGGGGCCGGGGGCCGGGCGCCGCGGAGGGCTCCGTGAGGTCCGAGAGCCGGCTCCCTCGAGGTCCCCGGACGCCCGGCTCAGGTCTCCACCGCCTGGGGGAGGCGAGCTGCTTCTTCTCCGGGCTCCGAGCCTCCCGCCTCCGGGAGGGCAGGGAGACCAAAGCCCGGGCTCCCGGGACCACCGCCCGGCCCCGCTAGCCCAGCGCCGGGGACCTCCGAGTCCTGCGGTCAGCGGGGTCCCGGGGAGAGCCTGGGCTCCTGGCCGGCCGGCCCGTGGGTCCGCGGGAGCGCACAGCTGGCCGGCTGCGGCGCGGAGGCGGCGCCCGTCGGGCAGGGGACGCGACAGCCGGCGTTCCGAGAGCCAGTGAGCCAGGACCGAGGAAACCCGGGGATTAAGCCCGGGCTCCGAGACCGCCCCCAGTCCGGCCCGCCCACACTCACGGGGGCGGGGCCCCCGGGGCGCTGATTGGCCGAGGAGCGCTCCGCGCCCTCCCCCCCTTTTCCGGGCCCAGTCTCGACTCCCGGGCTGGGGGGCGGGGGAGAGGAAAACAATGCGCGGGGCGGGACTTGTGGGGGGCTCGGCCGAGGAGGTGGAAGGCGAGAGCCAGAGGTTTTCCCGCCAGAAGCACCAACCGGTCCACAACGGCCCCCAACGGTTCCGCAGCCCCAGGATCCTCCCGGACTGCACACGTGGAACCAACAACGCTGGGGGAGGGGCCTAGAGGGGTACGGGGAGAGGGAGCATTAGGAAGCCTCGGAGGATGGTGAGGAGAAGGACCTTGGGGAGCTACGAGAGATGTTGGGGACAGGGACCATTAGGATGCCTCCGGGGGATGCTGGGGAGAGGGACCTTGGGGAGCTACGAGAGATGTTGGGGACAGGGACCATTAGGATGCCTCGGGGGATGCTGGGGAGAGGGACCTTGGGGAGCTATGAGAGATGGGAAGCATTAGGAAGCCTCAGGGGATGCTGGGGAGAGGGACCTTGGGGAGCTACGAGAGATGTTGGGGACAGGGAACATTAGGAAGCCTCGTGGGATGCTGGGGAGAGGGACCTTGGGGAGCTACGAGAGATGTTGGGGACAGGGAACATTAGGAAGCCTCGTGGGATGCTGGGGAGAGGGACCTTGGGGAGTTAGGAAAGATGCTGGGGAGCTATGAGAGATGAGGAGGGGGAGCATTAGGAAGCCTCGGAGGATGAGGAGGAGAAGGACCTTGGAGAGCTACGAGAGATATTGGGGACAGGGAACATTGAGATGCCTCGGGGGATGCTGGGGAGAGGGACATTGGGGAACTATGAGAGATGTTGGGGACAGGGAACATTAGGAAGCCTCAGGGGAGGCTGGGGAGAGGGACCTGAGAGAGCCAGAGGGAGCCTGGGAAGCTACGGGGGAAAGCTGCGGAAAGAGACATTGGGGAATTATGAGGGATGCTGGGGAGAGGGAGACTCTTGAAGTTTCTAGGGTGTAACCAGAGTGGTCCCTTCCCCTGCAGAGCGAGGAGAAGGCTGGCTCCGGAGGTGAGACGATCCGGGTTCCCGTCTCCAAACGCCTATGGCTTTAGGCAGCTGCTAACTTTTCGGAACCTTTCGGAACCTCCGTCAATCAGCAAGCGTTCATTAAGCACGTCCTGCGAGTCAGACTCCGTGTGGAGTCCTGGAGATTGTTTTTCCTCCCTTCTAGAAGGCGACCTTGAGAGCGGGAGGGGGTACAGAGCTGCAAGTGAATTGGCTTTAGCGAGGTGCAGTCACCTGCCTCGCTTGTCCCTCCAGAATCAGCCGGGTCCAGTGGCCAGACACGGGTCTGGACGCCCGGAGATGGCCGCCGCTGTGTTGGAAGACCTTGGTCTTTTAGAACTCGGGACTTTGACAAGTCTCACTCTGCATGAAGTCACTGCCCCTTCAGGGATCGAGACAGATAAGAAATGAGGCAGAAAATGGCCTCTTTCACCAATTAAAAAAAAAAAAATATATATATATATATATATATATATATATATATATATATATATATATATATATATATAGGGGGGAAGAGACCTTCGGGGTTTCTGGTCCCAACAGGAGAAGGAAATAAAGGCAAAAGCAGGTCCTGCCCTCAAAGAGCTCATACTCTTTTTATTTTTTCTTTTTAAAATGAATTTGATTTTTTTTTTACTTTCAAAGTCACTTTACTTCCTCCCATAACCATCTTGCTCCCCCTCTTCAAGAGAGCCAAATAACAAGGAGTTTTTTTAAAGAGAGAGAAAAATCTCCCCAAAACAGGAATACCAGAAAACTTGTAAATATGAAAACATGTCATTACACACCAGTGGACACACCCCTACTCCCTCCCGGCAAGGAACGCTGGGAGGTGTCTGCATCTCCTGTCTGAGGCCATGCTGGTTTGGGATTTGCTCTTGTTTTGTGGCACCTCCACTTGCTTATTTCATTTGTCTTTGCATAATAATATTCAGTGTATTTTTTTAGTTCTTGTTTCACAACTTAACATTATAAAAGTGGACCACAATTTGTTCAGCCATTTCCTAATCCACGGGGAATAACTTTGTTTCCAATTCTTTGCCCTCACCAAAAGTGCTGCTATAAATATTTTAGTGTATTGTGGGGACGTTCTTTTCATCAATTACCCTTAGGATATATATCTAAACAGTGGAACATCTGAGTCAAAGGGTTTGGACTTTGAAATTCCCTAAATGGAAAATGCTTTCCAAAATGGTTAAGACTGGTGACCACAGCTCCACTAACAATGTATTAGTATGCCTGTCTTTTTTTTTTTAATAAAGTTTTTTATTTTCAAAACACATGAATAGTCTTCAACATTCACCCTTGTGAAACCCTGTGTTACAAATTTTTTTCTCTGTCCCTTCTCTCTCCTACAAGGCAAGCAATCCAATATATGTTAAACGTGTAATTCTTCTATACATATTTCCACAATTATCATGCCACACACAAAAAAAAATCAGATGAAAAAGGGGAAAATGAGAAAGAAAAAGTGCAAGCAAACAACAAAAGTGAAAAGGCATGTTATGATCCACACCCAGTCCCCATAGTCTCTCTGGGGCTCTTTCCATCATAAGACCACTGGAACTGGACTGAATCACCTCGCTGTTGAAAAGCAACCATAGCTCCACCAACAATGCATTAGTGTGTCTTTTTTATATATAAAGCTTATATTTTCAAAACACATAGTCTTCAACATTCACCATTGCACTCTTGTTAGTGATTTGGGACATTCTTTTATATGGTGGCAAACATTTCACAGTTCTAAGAACCATTTGTCCTTGTTTTTTTTCACCACTTATTTATTGAAGAATGGATTTTGCTCATATTTTGGTCTTCTGTTAGCTGTGCCTCTTGGATATTGGATGATTTTTCTTGTGCAGCATAATAAATGTGGAAATATGTATAGAAGAATTGGACATGTTTAACATACTCAATTGCTTGCTGTCTAGAGGCTGGGGAGGAAGGGAGAACAATTTGGAACACAAGGTTTTGCAAGGGTGAATGTTGAAAACTATTTGCATGTATTTTGAAAATAAAAAGCTATTTTTTAAAAGGATATTGAATTATCTGAGAAATATGATAAACATTTTTATTTATCATCACTACCTGGCACAATGAATAGAGCATGTGCCCCGTAATCAGGAGAATCTGAGTTAAAGTCCAGGTTTAGATATTTGACAATTACTGGCTTTGTGACCCTGAGCAAATCATTTAACCCTGATTGCCTTTTTGAAAAAAAATACTTCAGCCTGTAATTGTTTCTTCTCTTCCATTTTTTTAATGGTATGACTTAATTAAATTGAGGACTCACATTCAAAAGGGCAGTCAACTTGTAAATAACTGGGTTTATATAAGACACAAAGAAAATGGAAAGCAATCTGGAAGGGGGAGGGATTAGCAACTGGGGATCCTAGGAGATCAAAAGGAAAAAAAAAAGGAAAAAAAAAGGAAAAAAAGGAGAAAGAAGAGAAGTAAGATACAGACAGTGCTTTCTAAGTGTTTACAATCCTCAAACTCCCATGGGTATGCATTCTAGGTGAATTTCTAAGCCTGGGAGCCGCCTGACAGCCATCTCAGAAAGGACCTGAGCAGGAGTGGACATCCCACAGACCCAGGGATGATAGGAATCTGCAGATGTGCAGGACATAAAAATACTCCAAGTTTGTCTCTGTTCTAAAGCACCTGCTAAAGTCTTCCCCACCCTCTCCCAGAAGGTATCTGACTTCATCACTGCACTCAACTCTTTACTCACTGGACTTGATTGATTGATTGTTCCACTGATTTCTAGCCTTAAAAAAAGTTTTAATAAATCAGGTAAGCTTAAAGGTGTGTCTAGTGTACATTCTTTGCCCTGGAGAGAAGGTTAAGTACCTGTTTACCTGGATCTGGGGATCTCTCTCCACTATGCCCCTCATCTTTCCATCTGGCTTTTCTGGTTTGTCTCCCACCTTTAGAACATAAAGTCTCTTGTCTTTCTTTTTACGTATCTGTAGTCTCCATGTTGTCTGCCACATGCTAAGAGCTTAATGTTTTATGATAGCGTTTTATTTTTCAATATGCATGAAAAGATCATTTTCAACATTCTCCCTTGCAAAATCTTCTGTTCCAAATTTTTCCCCTCCCTTCTCCCCCCAGCTCCATCTAGACAGCAAGTAATTCAATATAAGTTAAACACTTGTAATCCTAGACATATTTCCACATTGCTCGTGCCACACAAGAAAAATCAGATCAAAAGGAAAAAATGAGGAAAAAAAAATAACCAAAAAAGGAGAAAATACAATGTTGAGATCCATATTCAGTTCCCACAGTCCTCTCTCTGGATGCAGATGGCTCTCTCCATCACAAGTCTCCTGCAATTAGCCTGAATCACCTCATTGTTGAAAAGAGCCAGTACATTGCAGTTGACCAAAATATCATCTTGTTGCAGTGTACAATGTTCTCTTGTTTCTACTCACTTCACTCAGCATCAGTTCCTGTCAATCTTTCCAGGCTTTTCTGAAGTCAGCCTGCTGGTCATTTTTCATAGAAGAATAATATTCCATTATATTCATATCCCATAAGTCATTCAGCCATTTCCCAACTGATGGGCATCTACTCAATTTCAGGTTCCTTGTCACTACAAAAACACTTTTGCGCAGGAGGGTTCTTTCCCCTTTTTTTGATCTCTTTGGGATACAGATCAAGTAGAGACACTGCTGGGTCAGAGGGTATGTACAATTTTAGAGCCCTTTGGGCATAGTTCCAAATTGAGGAGCTTAATATTTCAATGCTTGTTGCCTCCCCCCTTCCCTCCCTCTCTCTCTTCTTGGACTCAAATCAGTCTCCTCTGATGAGTCACTTCGACTCTTTTTTCCTTTGAATAACATTTTCCTCAGCCAGATATAAAAACAATTTTAACGTTTTAAACTTTAAATTTTTTACAAGTCTTGAGTTTTAAATTCTCGTCTTCCCCGCCTCTTTCCCTGATATAGGTTACACATGTTCAATCATGGAAAACATATTTCCATATTAGTTAATGGTCATCCAACCTCTTAAAAAGACACCGGATTCCAAGTTCTCAAGTCCAGCGGGCAGCCCGCGCACTCCATGTGCAATCTCTAAGCATTTGCTCCAGCAGTCCCCTTTGGGGACTTTGGGGGACTTCCCATCACTTCCATTTCCCAGAATTCATGATTACTTCAGTCTCAGTTCAAGCACCAGCTTCTACATTTCCTGATCCCCAGTGAAATGATGATTGATTTCCTCTGTTCTCTGGGACCCCGACTGTGTTTATAGATCATCCCAGCCTTAGATCGCAAACTCTTTGAAGGGAGGGAGCCATTCACTGCTGTCCTTGTGCTTAGGACATTGCCGGAACATAGCAGGTGATTAAGCAGTTTGTTAACTGACAGAGGACTGGGGCTTGTTCCCTCCATTCCCAAGGCTAGGAATCCTTCAGCACAAAGCCTCAGTCTCTGGCCTCCGACCAGGAGCTCCCTGAGGTCAAGGCTGAGCTTCCATACTCATAAGGGGTAACAGGAAGCTGCTGTAGATGATTATTCCACATTATCTGCAATTGAGCCCAGTTCTCTGGTTGTTCTGTGTAGTGAGGGGCAGACAAAGCATCTTCAAAAACTGTTCCTTCTCTGGGAAGATAAGCTCTCTAAGGTCCCACACAGCTCCTCTCCCTCCCCCCAGATTGTAGCTTTGTCCAGAACATGACAGATGTTAGAGATTTAATTGGGGGTGAGGTACATTATGACACTTGGATTCTAGTCACAAGACAAAGATTTAAGGCAGGAAGTCTCAGAGACACTATGCAATCCAGAGGAGCCTCTGCTGGGTCTCATAGGCCGTCAACCGGCATTTATTAAGGGCCTACTTTGTGTTAAATGCTGGGGATACAAAGAAAGTAAAAAGAAATTTCACATTGTAACAGGAGACAGCCATTCTGTGCAGATAACATAGATACAGCCTAAATGGGAAAGAAACTAAAAGGAAATTGCCTTGTAGAAAGTAGGATGGTTAGTTAGTTAAAGGAAGGACAGGAGGCAGAGATAAAGGAAAAAAAACAAAAAACAAAAAACATGGTCCAGGTATGGAGACCATCTTGCAGATGCTTGGAGTTAAGAGTGAGAATGTCCTGGGGGCAGCTAGGTGGCACAGTGGATAGAGCACCAGCCTTGAATTCAGGAGGACCCGAGTTCAAATTTGGTCTCAGACACTTAACACTTCCTAGTTGTGTGCCCCTGGGCAAGTCACTTAACCCCAGCCTCAGGGGGAAAAAAAAAAAAAAAGTGAGAATGTCCTGACAGAGGAATAGCAGGGAGGCTGATGTCCAGAGATCACAGGACAAAATACAAATGAAGTTCCCAACGGCTGTCAGGTTGTGTGTGCATCCCCTTTGGTCCAGTAGTGTTTTTACTGGGCCTGTATCCCAAAGAGATCATAAAGGAGGGAAAGGGACCCACATGTGCAAAAATGTTTGTGGCAGCCCTCTGTGTAGTGGCCAGAAACTGGAAACTGGGTGGATGTCCATCAATTGGAGAATGTCTGGGTAAATTGTGGTATATGAATGTTATGGAATATTATTGTTCTGTAAGAAATGACCAGCAGGATAATTTCAGAGAGGCCTGGAGAAACTTACATGAACTGATGCTGAGTGAAATGACTAAAATCAGGAGATCATTATACATGGCAACAGCAGGATTATACGATGATCCATTCTGGTGGACGTGGCTCTCTTCAACAATGAGGTGATACAAGGCACTTCCAATAGACTTGTGATGGAGAGAGCCATCTGCACCCGGAGAGAAAACTATGGAGACT
Source organism: Sminthopsis crassicaudata (assembly GCF_048593235.1). Taxonomy (NCBI): domain Eukaryota; kingdom Metazoa; phylum Chordata; class Mammalia; order Dasyuromorphia; family Dasyuridae; genus Sminthopsis; species Sminthopsis crassicaudata. The sequence goes on along the minus strand of NC_133619.1, from coordinate 639,527,976 downwards.
GAATATGGAATCAAAGCAGAGGCTTTTTCCCTTTTTTCTTTGTTTTTTTTTTTTTTCTTTTTCATAGTTTTTTCTCTTTTGATCTGCTTTTTCTTGCGCAACAATGACAAATATGGAAGCATATTTTAAAAGATTATATGTATTTAACCCATATCAGATTATTTATTGTTTTGGGGAAGGAGGAGGGAAGGAAGGGAGAGAGAAAAACTTGGCTCACAAAGTCTTACAAAAACAAATGTTGAAAATTATCTTTACATGTATTTGGGAAATAAAATACTATTGAACGTTTTCAAATAAAATGAAATCTAAGTTGAAAAATAAAGATAGTACGTAAACTTCAGATACAGGATGAGGTCTTCTAGCTTTCAGACCTCAGCCAGGATCCTGACCTTCTCTTTCTCTTTTAAGAGGTAAAAGTGACTACGGAGACTATTGAGGCATGAGGAATAGCCCATGCCGAAGCAGGAAATAGAAAGGCAATATAGTAAAATAATCAGGCAAATTTAGCTGCAGATAAAACCCTGAACTTGGGTTCAGGAACATAACCTCAGGAAGGGAAGGCAGTCAATTGTGAAGGACTTTACACTCCAGACAGTTGACTACTTTGTGCAGCCACCAGATGCTAAGATATGGATTGGGATACTAAATATAAGAAAGAAAAGGTAGTTCCTGCACTCAAGGAACTTCTAAAGGAGGAGGACAATATATCAAAGGTAAAAAGTGGAGTAGAGGAAGGAAGAGATGAAGGTACCCAGCTTTGGGGTCATGGTGGGAAGAGACTGGAGAGTGTCCTGGCAAAGAAAGCACCAGGTGCTAAGACACTGATTGGGATACTAAATATAAGGGGGGAAAGGCAGTTCCTGCTTTCAAGGAACTTCTATTCTAAAGGAGGAGGACAATATATCAAAGGTAAAAAATGGAAAGGAGAAAGAAATGAAGAAAGCTACCCAGCTTGGGATCATGGTGGGAAGAGATTGAAAAGCATCCTGAAGAAGGAAGCACTGATTGGAATACTAAATATAAGGCGGGAAAGGCATTTCCTGCCCTCAAGGGACTTTTGTTCTAAAGGAGAAGATGATCTATCAAAGCTAAAAACTGGAGTGGAGGAAGGAAGAGACAAAGGTACCCAGCTTGGGTTCATGGTGGGGAGAGTCTGGTAAGCAGCCTAGAGAGAGATGAAGACTTAGACCTCTTCCTTAAAATGGGCCTCTGGGAGGAACCAGCTAACGGAAGGAGAGTCTGCATGGGTGAGGCCAATGGGAGATGTCCAGGGCTTTGGAAGCTTTGAGGGGGAATGGTTTCCAGAGCCTGAGATTCCAGCAGATGTTCTGGAGAGGAAACTGAGGTGTTTGTACTTAATCCTCAAACAACAGGGACACCAAGGAGGCCCCAGCGGCAGAGGAGGAAGCCACAAAGTTAGGTGGCCATTAGCCGTACCAGTTTGGCCGCCCTGTGGACTATGGGCTGCTCTTAGTTTCCTCTTCAGTAAAATGGGAACCCGGGGGAGGGTTGGAGCAAATGAGCACTCTTGAAATTACATAATCTTAAATGGCGACAGTGGCCAGTGACTCTGGCTGGAGGGGATCCAAGACAAATCCCCTTGGATGGACTCAAGTCACCTGGCAATATCTGGTCTTAACCGGAAAGCAACTGAAATCGGGCCAAGATTCTTAGAATAGCTCTAGCCTAACGAGGCTGCACAGCTTCCAGCACCCTTCCCTCTGTGTTCCCTCCAGCACCTCCCCACCCACCCCCGGGACTCCTCCTCTCAGGAGACCACCCATGGCCGCCCCAATCTCCCTCCAACATTCTCTAGCTCTCTGTTCTCAGAACCCCAGAACCTGAAGGACTCCATTTCTGACTGGGAAATCATGATTTTGGAACCAAATTATCATGTGTGTCAGTTTTGGTTTTCCCATCTATACAATAAAGTTCATAGATCCAATGAAGAGTCCATGAAATCTCTAATTAAGGAATGAAAAAGCATTTATGAAGTGCCTACTATGTGCAAACACTAATGGAAAAGCCACACAGCCCCAGTTCTCACAACATGAGATTACAGCAGCAAGGTAGCTGGAAAGGTCACATAAAACAAGGACTCTTCTTGAATGTCATTTCCATGGATAAAACTACATTTGGTGTCAAGAACTTTCTTTCCTGGGTCTTTAGGAGCTTTGGCTGCTTCAGGAAGCTTGTGGGAAGGTTGTAGACAGATCCCCAAAAAGCTGCTTTCCTGAATGATGGTTGGGGGGGTGTATTTGGATGGTAGACAGGTTGGTGGATTGGAGAAAAGAATACAACAACAAGGGATCCTTGGATTTACCTACAAGCAGGTAGTGCTACTTGGTTGGGAGGTGATGGTAAGAAGGCTGCTTGCTGGAACCCTGAAATTCCCAGAAGTTTATAGATTCTGACACTGGACTGTCTACCAAAGGAGTGCCATAATTTCCTTAGGCTACTTCAGACAACTGAATTGCCCTGAGTCAGAATTTGAACCCAAGTCTCTAGGTCCAGCACTCTTACATGTATTTGGAAAACAAAATGCTATTGAACATTTTCAAAAAAAATAAAATCTAAATTGAAAAAATAAAGATAATAAGTGAGCTTCAGATACAGGATGAGGTCTTCTAGCTTTCAGGCCTCAGCCAGGTTCCTGACCCTCTCTTTATCTATTAAGAGGTACTCTTAACAGTTACTGTTACTCTTAGGCCATCTCTAAAGTCCTGTCCTGTTTAGATCTGATTTTATCATTCAAAAAACTAAAGGGAGTCAAAGTCATAAAGAGAATACCTAAGGACATTTTTAATCCCTTCTCAAATCACACCTTTCCTCCAACAAGGACTCTCACTCGGTCTCTAGGACAAAAAACAAAGGTGGTGCTCAGGTCCAGAGAGCCACAGTAAGTGAGGAATTACAACTCCAATCAGTCAGTAAGTATTTATTAGGCTACTATTGTTTGCCAGGCGTAGTGCTAAACCCCCGAGGGATACAAAAAGAGGCAAAAGTCAACCCCTGCCTTTAAGGATCTTAACAATTTAATGAGGAAGACATTAAGAAAGATGAACAAACCACATAAAAGGAGCAAAGTCCCAGGAATGAAAAGGGATTGGGGATGAATTATAAAGTGATAGCCATCAAACAAACTGATGGAGGTTTAGATTACCTAATTTTCCCCTCCAGTATCTTTTTTAGGTAGATCAGTGGAATAGATTAGGAACTCAATATACAGTAGTCAGTTGTGTAATGTTTGATAAACCTAAGACCCAAGCTTTGGGGACAAAAAATTGCTTTTTGGCAAAAAGTGCTAGGACAACTGTTTTTTGTTGTTATTTTGGGTTGTTTTTTTTTTTTTCCCCAAGGAAACTGGGGTTAAGTGACTGCCCAAGTTCACACAACTAGTAATTATTAAGTGCCTGAGGCCACATTTGAACTCAGGTCTTCCTCATTCTAGGTTGAGGAGAACTGGAAAGCAGGTTAGCAGAAACTAGACATAGACCAACATCTGAGATAAGGGCAAAATGAGTACAGGATTTACACATAAAGGATAATGGCTTAAGACAATTGAGGGATGTCAGATCTACAGATAAGGAAAAAATATTACCAAAGATGGAAAGTATTATGGGATATAAAAGGGGTAATTTCAATTACACCAAATTAAAAAGGGTTTACCCAAAGAAAACCAAAGCCTCCAAGATTAGAGGGCAGCAGAAAACTGGGAGGGGGAAGATTTTACAGCAAGTTTCTCTGACAAAGGTCTCATTTCTCAAATATATGGAAAACTAATTCCAGTTTGTAAGAATACAAGTCATTCCCCAATTGATAAGTGGTCAGAGGGTATGAACAGAGAACTTCAGAAGAAGAAATCATGCTCTAAATCACTTTAGAGCAGGGGTTCTCAAACTACTCCCCGAGGGCTAGATGCGTCTGAGGACGTTTTTGGCCCGCCGGGTTATGGCAAATGGGCTGAGGGGAGGAGACAGAGTGGGAGCTTTTGTTTTTACTATAGTCCGGCCTCCCACAGTCTGAGGGACAGTGAACTGGCCCCCTATTTTTAAAGTCTGAGGAGCACTGCCTTAGAGAAATGAAAAATTAAGACAATTCCACGGTACCACCTCATCCCTACCAGGTTGACTCATGACAGAAAAAGAAAATGACAAATGTTGGAGGGAAGGTGGGAAAATCAGAACTCTGAGGACTGTTGGTGGAGTTGTGAACTGATCCAGCCATTCTGAAGAGCAATCTGGAACTGTGCCCCAAGGGTTATAAAGCTGGGCGTACTTTTTGAACTAATAATTTTATGGATAGTTCCAGACCTCAAGAGATCAAAGGACACCAGCCCTGAATTCAGGAGGACCCGAGTTCAAATCTGGCCTCAGACACTTAACATTTCCTAGCTGTGTGACCCTGGGCAAGTCACTTAATCCCAGCCTCAGGGAAAGAAAAAAGAGAGAGATCAAAGGAAAAGGGAGAAGGCCTGGAAGTACAAAGATATTTATAGTCGCTCTTTTTTTGTGGCGGCAAAGAATAGGAAATTGAAGGGAAGCCCGGGGACTGAGGAAGGACTGAGCACGGTACATGATTGTCATGGAGCACTGTTGTAGGAAGAGATGAGCAGGGGAGTCTCCATGAAGTGGCAGGAGCAGGACAGCATCGCACATAATATTGCGCAAAGGTCGATGGTCCCTGACTTTTCTCAGAAGCACAAGAGGATTCTGGGGCCTCTGATGAAAAATGCTTCCACTTGCAGAGGAGGAACGATGGGGTCTGACGGCGATTCAAAGCAGGCTTTTTAACGTGTTTTTCTCGTTTGTTGTCGGGGAGTTAGTGGGAGATGCGGGACTGGACCTGAGCAGAGCAGCGGGATTTGAGAATCATCCGCATAGAGACGGTGATTACATCCCTGGAAGCTTCACCACAAAGCAGCAGGAGAGAAGAGGTCCCGGGATAGGCCCTGGGAGACATTTAGGGTCAGAGAGCAGGATTCAGCCCAGCAAGGGGGCGGGGAGGAGCCATCAGAGGGGCACGAGGAGGGGGATGCACCCTGAAAATCCGGGGACAAGAGGCTCACGGAGGGGAGAAGGAAGGGCGGACCCAGAGCCGGCGGGCGCCCGGGGCTCACCCTGGCGCTGGGCGCAGGGTCTCCCCGAGAGGCGCCCAAAGGAACTCGCTGCGCCTGCTGCAGGAAGGGGAGAAGGGAGGACTGAGCCGGCTCTATGCTGAGGACCGCACCCCGAGGCCCGGAGGGAACCGGATGCCAGACGGGGGGCGGGGAGGAGAGGCCAGCCGAGGCCTCAGAGGAAGGCGCAGAGGATGTAGGGAGACAAAGGGGGGACTGGGGCTGGAGGGGGAGCGCCCGGGAAAGGGAAGTGTCTGAGCGTGGCTCTCCTCCAGGGCCTTCCTCCTGGGGCCACAGGCTCCCCTGCCCTGGAATGGGCCCCCACTCCAGAACCGCAAGGACTCGCCCCTTCTCCAGGCCTCGAAGGATGCAGCGGTCGGAGAAGTCCTGAGCCGGGTTCTAGAGCCACGGTCGGAATTCTGGACTCGCTGTGGGACACGGGGAGGGAGGGCCTCTCCCCCTCGGCCTTCCTCCTTCACCCGCGTAACTCAAGGAGTGGGACTGAGGGGCTCTGAGCCCCCTCCTCTGGGGGCGATTTTAACCCGCTAGAACCCGGGGTCTCTCCAGTCCGAGGCGCTGGCTCCTGCAGGGGGGGGTCCAGCACAAGTCGGGTTAAGAGTGCTCGGGTGGGGATTGGCCAGGACGGCCACACCCCCTTTCTCCCCGCCCCGCGGGGTGCTAGCGCCCCTTCTTCCCGCTGCACTCCCTCCGACCCAGACCCACCCCTTGGCTCCAATTCCCCGGCTACACTTAATCTCTAAGGGAAACAGCTTCGGGCTTTCCCAAGCCCCAGCGCGCTGCCAAGGGGAGGCCGGGCCGGGCCGGCCGGGGAGGAAGAGGCCGCGGCCCAGCTGCGCCCTTGCCAGGCTGCCATCGTGCGAGTCTCGCGCCTGGCCCGGCGGAGGGGGAGGGGGGGCAGCGACCCCAGAGCGCGCCCCCCCCTCACGGCCGCGGGGCAATCGACTCCACAAGCATTTATCGAGCGCCTACTGTGTGCCAGGCACATCGGGGAGAAAAGAAACCGGCCTGCCCTCAAAGAGCTTCCGTTCCACTCGGCCCTTCTGCTCTGGCATCCCCCGGAGTGGAGGTGGGGCCCCCTTCCCCCCTTTTAGGGGCGTCGAGTATCCAGCTTTCCATTTAAGTAGGACAGAAACTTCCAAGAGAAAGTGACGCCGAAGTGCATGTCGGGAGAAGACGAGACTTCGTCCCACGCAGCAGACGCCAGTGGGGTCCCTCGGGGATGGGGGCAGCTGCCTCTCCCTGCCCCAGAACCCGAGCCGGGCCCGAGGGGGGAGGGGCCGCCGGGGCAGCTCCCTGCCACATAACACCGGCTCCTAAATAAATAATGGTCAGAACCTCGGCCAGATCCTCAGGTGTGACCGGGCCGGGGAGGGCGGCTCTTTTCTCCGAGCTCCTTCTCCACCCACTTTCCAGATGGGAAAGTAAACAAGCCCGGGGCGAGAAAGGCCGCATTTCACTGCAGCCCCAAGGCTCCGGGAGCGCGACCCCCCCGCCCCCTCCGCCCTCTTCTCCCCAGGCCGGGGAGGCGGAGCAGCCAGTCCGCAAGCACTGGTGAGGCCCCAGAGCCGGGCACCGCGCCGAGGAAACTGAGAGGGGGAAACTGGGCGCATCCAGACCCGCGGTGCCAGCCCGGAGCCCCCAGGCCTCGGGCAGCGCAGAAAACAGACGGGGGAAGAAGGCGGAAGTCTCCGGCTCCCGGGCAGCTGGAGCCGAGCGCACTGGGGAGCGATTTGCCTCAGTTTCCCCAACGGCATTTCCCTAGGGTCGTGAGAACGGCCCGCGATGTGCTTCGTAAAGCACAAGCACAGTCCACCGCGGCACCTGATGAATGCCTGCTTAAGGAAACCTCGCTGGGACTCATTTCCTTTTCTTTTTTAAATGTAATTTTAATTTTATGTTATTTTCTCAATTACATATAAAAGTTTAAACATTTTTTTAAATTTTCCAAATTCTCTTTCTCTCCTTGAGAAGGCAAGCAATTTGAGCTAGATTATCCAGGTGCGGTCGATGCAAAATATTTCCATAACAGTCATGTTGCAAAAGAAAATACAAGCCAAGAAGAAAAAAGGAAGGAAAAAAGGCTGCTTCAGTCTGCATTAGTTCCTTCTTTGGAGGGGGAGAACATAAATCTTTGGGAGTTGACTCAGCCGTGGGCCTCAGTTTCCTCATCTGAAAAAAAGAGGAGGTTGGACAGGACGGCCTCAGAGGTGCCTTCCGACGCTAAATCTCATTATCCCCTGGAATCACTGGGCCCTTCTCATTGCCCCCAACACTGTGTCTAAGTAAGTTGGAAGTTTGTCCCAATCTTTCATCTCATCTCTTCTCTCTTTCCCTGCCTTCCTCTGTCTCTCCCCCTCCTTTTCTCTCTCTCTCTGTGTATGTGTGTCTCTCTCTTTCTGTCTCTCTCTCCCTCTTTCTCTTTCCCTCTCCTGTCTGTCTGTCTCTCCCTCTCTTGTCTCTCTCTGCCCCCCTCCTTTTCTCTGTCTCTGTATATGTGTCTGTCTCTGTCTCTCCCTCCCTCTCTTTTTTTCTCTTTCCCTCTCCCTTCCCTGTCTCTTGCTGTCTCTTTGTGTATGTCTCTGTCTCTCTCTTGTCTCTGTCTCTCCCTCCCTCCGTCTCCCTCTGTGGATGTGTGTGTCTCTGACTCTCCCTCCCTCTTTCTCTTTCCCTCTCCCTTCCCTGTTTCTCTCTCCCCGTCCTTTTCTCTTGCTATCTCTGTGTGTGTCTGTCTCTCTCTTTCTGTCTCCCTCCCTCTTTCTCCCTCTTCTGTCTGTCTGTTTCTCTCCCCCTCCTTTTCTCTGTCTCTGTGTCACACACACACACACACACACACACACACACACACACACACACACACACAGAGTTTACTTGGAGCAGGCTTGATGTGGTCAAGTCATCAAGCCGTCCTCAGGCTCTCCTGTAACCTTATACTCTGACCTCTCCTCTCTGTCCCCGAAAGAACAGGTGTTGACCTGCCTCCCTAAGCTCTGTCTCCTGTCTGCACCTAGATACTCCTTAATCACAAGGAAAGGCTGGGGGAGAGGGGCACGGGGAAGCCCAACTCCTCTGTTGCCTAGAACCTCGGAATCACAGAATCTGAGTTGGAGGGGAGCTCAGTAGGCATCTGGTTCAACCCGAAAGCAAAAGGAGCGCCCACCATTAGTCGTTCAGGCGGTTTTCAGTTCTGCCGACTCTTTGTGACCCCATTTAGGGTTTTCTTGGCAGAGTTACAGGAACCGCTTGCCAGTTCCTTCTCTGGCTCATTTTACAGACATCGTGAAGTGACTTGCCCAGGTCCCACGACTGGGAAGTGTCTGAGGCCGGATTTGAACTCAGCAAGATGAGTCCTGATTCCAGGCCTGGTGCTGCGGTGTCCCCTGGCTGACCTGTGGCCAGCTGAAGGACGCTATAAATAGTCAATTAAACCTGTGTTTAAGGTCCTCCAAGAAGGTAGAAGCGCCACCTCTCACTTTGGCCCGGTCCATTTGTGGACCGCTCTAACCACTAGGAAATGTTTCCCAACATTAAGCCTGCATCTGCCTTTTTACAAACGTCCTCTGTCACTTCTGGTTCTGCCCAAGTCCAATCCCAACCCCTTCCTCCATACTTGGATCCCATCATCCTTCCTTCTCCTTCCCCACCCAGTCTTCTCAAGTTAAATATACCAGTTCTTTCAACCAGGGCCACCTGACACAGACTGCAGGCCTTCACTCTCCTGGTTGCCCCACTGTGGGCACTCTCCAGGCAGCTTATCGATGCCCTTCATCAGCCAGAAGTGGATGTAACATTTCAGATGAGGTCTGATGAGGGTCCAGGGCAGCGGGACCATCATTCCCTGTTCCTGGAAGCCAAGATCCTCTTGAATTAGCTTTTGGCTCATTTGGGCCTGGATCCCCCTGCTTTGTAGCCCTTTCCCAGAACAGTTGCTGCCCCACTTTATATTCAGATGGTGATTTTTGTCTACCCGAGTGCAAGACTTTACATTCAAGCCCAGTGAATTTCATCCCATTATATTCTTCTCAGGGCTCCCATGTCAAAATTCTTTTGGCTCCTGGCTGTACTCCAGAGTGCAGCACGCCTCCTGGCTTGGTTTCATCTGTACATTTAATGAGCATCCCACTTATGCCTTTATCCAGAGCGTTGATAACCAGCTTAAACAGCACACAGCCAAGCTTGGGGCCCTTTGCGAGAGACTTCCTGCCACCCCGTCACTGAATATTTAATAACCACTCTTGGAGAATGGCCATCAAACCTGTTCTAAAATACATCCAGCATAGCTGAAGCAGCAAAGAACCCTTAGGGAAAGACATAAGGCAGCAGATGTCAAATCATCATCCCCGTCTTGAGCACCGTTTCCCTTCAGATCCTGATGGGATAGCCCAAGAGCCTGAAGCCAAGAGCCTTGGATTGAATAAGTGTCCCCCAAACCAGTCCCTATAACCATCACTGGGTTTCGAGGCCCTTATGTAGAAGCGATCCTCCTTGTTACCAGCAACAATCTGGTGCCCCCAGCCACCATCCCTGTGGAGATTGCCTGAAAATGGCTCCCACAGGGGCCTGAAGATTTAGAAAGAAAAGTTTTCATCACCAAGTGCTTGCTACTATCAAACCCCAATGTCAGAAACTGAATTATTTTATCAGAGGAAATGGCCTTCAAGGAAAAGCATAGCTATCTGCTTTGCTGCTGCCCCCTAAGGATCATGGGGCTTTTCTATCTCTGTAGCTGACATCTTCCCTGTGTTGTTATCTCCCCCATCAGAATGCAAGCTTCCAAAGGCCAGGGGCTGCTTAGCCCATAGTAAGCACTAAAGAAACACTGCATCCATCCAAACATCCATCATCTGAATGTTTTCTCTTCTCTTTGATGAGAATCGCACAAAATGTTCTGCTGAAAACTTTGTACCTAACTTAGATCCACATTATCTTCCTCAGATACCACGTAATCTCTTAAAAAAAAAAAAAAAAAAAAAAAAAGCCTAGACCAGTGTGACAGATTGAAGAGGAAGTGATGTTCCAGGGGCTGCTTAGCCCATAGTAAGTGCTGAAGAAATACTGCATCCATCCATCCATCCATCATCTGAATGTTTTCTCTTCTCTTTGAAGAGAATCGCACAAAATGTTCTGCTGAAAACTTTGCTAAAAAATACCTAACTTATATCTGCATTCTCTTCTTCAGATACCACATAATCTCATAAAAAGAACAGAGGCTAGACCAGTGTGATATATTGGAGATGAAGTGATATTCTAGGGACTGCTTAACTTATAGTATGTCCTAAAGAAATACTGCATCCATCCATCCATCCATTATTTGAATGTTTTTCTTCTCTGATGAGAATTGCACAAAATGTTCTGCTGAAACCTTTGCTAAAATGTACCTAAATTATATCCACATTATTTCCTCAGATACCATGCTAACAATCTTATAAAAAGAAGAAGGCTAGACCAGCGTGATGTATTGGAGATGAAGAGACTTTTCAGGGGCTGCTTAGCCCTTAGTATGTGCTAAAGAAATACTGCATCCATCCATCCATTATCTGAATGTTTTTTCTTCTCTGATGAGAATCGCACAAAATGTTCTGCTGAAACCTTTGCTAAAATGTACCTAAATTATATCCACATTATCTTCCTCAGATAGCACGTTAGCAAGGGGAAAGGCTAGACCAGTGTGATATGAGGATGAAGTGATGTTCCTTTTTTGCAATCTCTGCTTCTATTTCTAGATTTTTTTTTAAGTTCTCTTTAACAATCTATTCTAGAATTTTTCCTGGAATGGAAATCCAGCCTACCAAGTGGCAGGGAGCAGATTCTCTCCTCTTTTCCTTTAAAAAATCACGATGGCACCTGTCCTTTGCCAGCTTGCGCTATCTTTTGTCCTTTCATGATCCTTTCCATCACCACTCCTGCTGCCAGGTCCAGTGGTTCCCTGGAACCATCAAGGGCAGCCAGAAGCTCTCTTTCTAGCTCCTTCATTCTCTTAGAGTGTATCTTCTCTTTGTTCAGCTCTTTCATGCCATTATTTCCTCTTTGCAGAGAAAGCAGAGGAAAAAAGGATGGAGTAGCCCCGTGCTTCCTCTGGTGTCAGTTACCATCTTTCCAGCAAAGAGCCTCTTTGGTCCTCTTCCTTTCCCTGGGTGGCTAACACCCCCTCCCCCCCCCAGCAACTCTCAGATCTTGTGATTCTGAGATCCAAGGGAGGTCTCCCACACTGGCGACGGGGGCTCTGACCGTGCTCTCTGTGGTTTCTTCTCCCAGGCGCCTTCCAACTGGAAAGCAGTATTGGGGCGCGCTGGTAACCAAGGGTGCAGCAGCTTCAAGATTTCAGGGCTTTCCCCTGAGGGGAAAAGGGGAAAGAGGCTCTAGCAGTCGGGGAGTCACCTTGTGCACCTGGGGAAAGCAAGCTGTGTCCTCACAGGGTCACAGGACCAGGTTCAGAGTTGGAAGGGGATCCCTCCATAAATGATGGGCTTGATGATTACCGGTCTCACAAAGTACACCAAGGGATGTGCTTTATGAGAACGGTAATTACCTGAGCCCGTCATGTGACAGATGGGGAAACTGAGGCACAAGAGAAATAGAACATCTCACTCAGAGCAAGTCTCAGACCACAGGATTGGAATCCAAGTCCTTTGCCTCCAGCAGAGACGCTGTTCTACTCGGCTTCCCTTATCCAGTGCGAATGATGAGGTCGGATTTGAATCCAAGACAGGGTCATAGAATTACAATTGGTCCCTTGAGAGGTCATCATCTAGATCAATCCCTTTATTTTCCAGGCAAGGAAGCCGAGGGCCAGGAGTGGGTAGGGAGCTGCCCAAGGTCACAAAGGTCACAGAGCAGAGACTTAATTTTACAGACAAGGAAGCTGAGGCACCAGCAAGGTAAGGGACTCTCCCGAGGCCACCGAGGTGACTGACTGGTCCCCAGTGCCTCCCCAGGACTTTGGCACAGGCCAGGGCCACCACCCCTGTCACGTGATCACCAAGGTCAGAACAAGCCTCTGGACTCCTGGCCCCTGGCTTGCTCGACCACATTCCTTCCATGATGGCATGCTGCCTCCCAGAAAAGCTCTTGGAGAGGGTGAGGTCTGGATCCCAGCCAGGGGGAAAAGGGGCATGTCCCCCAAGTCTCTCGGACACCAGGAGATGCTGCAAGGCCGGGATCTGTTTCCATAGAAACAGAGGGGCCCTGCCCCACTCCTCGGCTGAGGGAAAGAGACACAATCACCATGACAACCCTCATCCTCAGCAAGATTCCTGAGCAATCCCACTTTCTCTTCTCCAGGTGACTCAGGAGAAAACCAGCCCCATTAGTGGCCCCCCAATGTACAACCTGTCTTCTCTGCCCGGGGCCCTTCCCTTGCCATCCTGTTTGCTCCTAGCAGGGGACCAGCCCAGAAGCCTGGGATGGGGGGGGGGGGAGGCCTTGGCCTGCAGGTCAGGTAACCTGGGCATGGGTACACTCTACTTCCTGTGTGGCCTCCGACAGCCCGGGCTCTCAGTGGGCAGGTGTGGGGGCAGATGAACCCACCTTCAGGCAGAAGTTCTGGGACCCTACAACTTTCCAAGCCCGAGTCTACTACTGAGGTCCCTGGATTCTTGGAAGTGCTGAAGGCCTGCTGGGTCAGGAGGGGGTGTGGGGTGGGTTAAGGGGTGAAGAGGTTCTCCCCAGGGGAAGTCGAGACTGAGATGGGGGCAGGGGAAGCAAAGGGGCCACCTGCCCAGGAGGAAGGAGATCGGGGAGGGTGGATGCTGGGAGATGGCCCCCTAGAGGCTCACACTCAAGATCCAGGCAGGTTGGGGGGGGGGTCCACAAGAAACCTGAGGGCACTGGCTAGAGCAGGGGTTCTCAAACTACTGCCCACCGGCCAGATGCGGCCCACAGGGTTATGGCAAATGGGTTGGGGGGCGGAGACAGAGTATGAGGTTTTGTTTTTATTATAGTCCGGCCCTCCAGCAGTCTGAGGGACAGTGAACTAGCCCCCTATTTAAAAAGTTTGAGGACCACTAGAGGGAGGGGAAGGCACCTGGAGCCTTGCTGACCGTCCCCTCCCAAACGCAGCTGCAGGGGCCCAGGGTGCATCTGACCCAACCACTTCAGAGGCCTAGCTCCTCCCCTCCGCCCTTTCAAAGGGCAGCTGGAGTCAGGAAGCCTGTCTGGCCAGAGCTTTGAGGTCCGGGATGAAAGGAGCTAGAGAGGGCCAGCAGCTGGTCAGTGGGTGGGGGTGGGGACTGGTGTCTCCTCCACGGCGCTCTACAGAAGACCCTGTGCCCCCCTCGCATCCTCAGTTGCCACTTCTAAACCAGCAGACTGCCAACATCTCTCTGCCCCGTCTCCCAAGAGCATTCTCAGTGAATAAAACCTTAGAGAAGCGGGAGATGCCATCTTGTCCTCCCTACCCTCCCCTGGGTGTGAGAGAAGGGTCAGCAGGAAGTGGGATGCTAGCATGTGGGGGGGGGACAAAGGGGTTTCATCCTCCACCCGCCCCACGACTGACGGGGCTTCCTCGGCCAGCCTCTGGAACACCTCGGCCCCCGGTAGTCTCACTTCCCAGCACGAAGTTGCTCTCCAACTTGGACCATCCTTCTGGGGAGAATGTGAGCATCTGCCCATGACCTTCCCTCATCCAGTTTAAAAATTATCCCCCCTGGCCTACAGCTCCCCTCCCGGAACCAGACCTTGTCCAGACTTTGTTAATGAATCCCTGAGTTGGGGGGGGCGATGGTAATCCTAAACCGGCCCCACCTTCCGGGTTCAATCCCTGCCCTCAATCCTTATTCCCCAAAAGCCATGTTTGGACCTCCGGGCCCAAGTGCCAAGCAGCTGGTGCCCTCCCTGGGCTGGGGGGGAGACCCCATCTCAGCCCCCTCCTCCATGCAGCAGGCTGTCCTTAGACTGGCACTCTGAGGTAAGGCCCGGCTCGGATCTCGACAGGGCAGGTCCTCAGCTGGCACCTCCTCCTCCCTGGCCCACCTGCCCTTGGGGAGTAGGCAGTTCCTAGTTTCTCTGGGGGTGGGGAGAGAATTAGATGCCGGGGGCAACGAGAATGATAACGTATGCTGCTTCCAGGATGGAGCTTGCCAACATTGCTGAGTGCCTACAGCAATTTCTTAAGCCCATTTCACAGAAGAGAAAACTGAGGGAGATCAAAGTGAAGTGACCCGCCCGGACAGGGATCACATCGCTGGAGTCGGAGGCCGGGTTCAAGCTCTGGTCTTTGTCCTGTGCCATCCACTGGGCCACTTGGTGCCCTAGCGAGTTGGGAGTCCTTAGAGAGGCTCTTTCCCTGCCAACCTGCAATCCTGCAGAGCAGGGCTGAGCACCTGGGCCCCCCCTGCCCCCAGGATGGCAGATTCACCAAGTGATAAGACTCCTCTGGGGCCCCTGGGGCCCATCTTGGCCAGTCTGAGGAGGCCATTTCCCCTCTCCCGGATGTCCCCAGACTGAGTCCATTCAGCCTTTGCCATGGTCTACAGCAGAGTGCACTCAAGACCATGAGGGCCCCTCCAGGGGCTAATCAGGCCGGAGAAGACTGGAAACCTGAGCACTCGAACCCGGCCCCCACAGCTGAGAAACTGGGCCCTCCGCCTTATCCCAGGGCTGTGCCCCACTGAGGTCCTGGCTAAGAAGGGCCCGGCTCCTCGGCCTCCACTCTCTCCCAACCTTGCCCCAAGTTGCATCATTCAGGACGCAGAACTTCAAAGCTCCCGGGGCCACCCACCTGGCCAGGCCCCAAGGGCCCCCCTCCCCCGCCCGAGGAGGCCAGGTGTGCAGGTGCCAGCTGGGCAGGGGGTGGAGCTTCCCCTTCTCTGTCCTTGCCACCCATCGCTGAGGAGATGTGGAGAACCTGCACTGAGGGGAAGGGGAGGGGGATGGTCTGGTGCCATGGGCCCGGGCTGAGTGTGGCTCTGCTGTTGGCCTCCATTTCCACCCCAGGGGGCCAGGGCTGGGATAGAGGGCCTCTCAAGGCCGCCATCAGCCCCTACTTTCTGCTTTAGGTCCCCGAGGACCCAGAGTCGTCCTCCTAAAAGGACGCCCAGAGGGAGGCCCCAAGAGCAGGCTGGGAAAGTGGAGAAGGGGCCCGGGAAGATCCCAGGAGAGGCGGCGCGGCGAGAGGGGCCGGGCGGGCCGGGTCCACAACTTTATTGGGAGCTCCAGGTACACACATATGTACATACACGCACGCAGACGCAGACACACGGGCTCTCTCACATGCTCACGGCGTCGCTGCCGTGACCGCAGGGTTCCAGGGGCTATGGCACCACACACAAGGGGCTCCCCTCCCCTGATCCCGGCCAGGGTGTGGTCCCGCCGTCCCAGACGGTAAACTCGAGCATCTGCTGGGGGAGGGGGGGGGCAGAGGGTGGGGGCGGGGTGAGGCCCAGCCGGGCCCCCTCACTCCAGGGACTGCAGCATCAAGAGCTGCTTCAGCACCTTTGTCTGGCTGGTCTCTCGGATCTCCCCGGCCAGGAACATCTCGTCCACCACCGTGTAAACCTGCAGGCAGAAGGACGGGGACTGGGTCCAAGGGCGAGCGGCTCTGGGGAGCTCTTCGCCTCAGCGAGGGAGGAGGGGATCCGGACCGGCCCCCCCGCGCCCCGAGGCTCCCTACCTTGTAGAAGTTGAAGACGAGGTCCAGTTCACAGACATTGTGGAAATACTCATTTAAGACCTAAGAGGCAGGGAAACAGGCAGTGAGGGCTCCAGAGCCGGAGGGATAGGATGGAAGCTGATTTGGTCACCGCCCCCAATGCCAGATGCCTTCCCCACCCCCATCCTGGGACCTCGCTGACCTCCCTGCCCCCCAAGGATGTGGCTGGCCCCCCCTCCCCATCCAGGGTCCCTGTGAGCAGCCCCGGCCCACCTCCACAAAGTTGTGGATGGCCTCAGGTAGGCCAGGTTGTTGTCATTGACATCCACGCAGATGCAGAAGTAGAGGCCGCGTAACGGCGATAAATGATCTTGAAGTTGCGGAACTGGAGGTAAGGGAGGAGAGAAAGCGCGAGGTCAGGGCAGCAGCCCCTCAGCGGGCAAAGGCCCGGGCTGGAGAGCTCACGTGGCGGTCACTGCTGGCAAGGGGCAGAGATGTGGAAGAGGGGAGAGGAGGGAGGGGGGAGGGGGGGAGGGGGAGGGACAGGGACAGAGAGAGAGAGGGAGACAGAAGCAGGCAGCCGTGAGGCTCCAAAGCGCCTCTGAGACCATCTGCAACAAAGCCCTTATTTGACAGGAAAGGTCCGGCGGAGCTTCAGAGCAGGGCCAGGCCGGGACAGCAGGTCAGACCGGCCCTGCACGGCCCCGGGCTCAGAGTGGGGAGGCCAGGCCCCCACCGCAGAAGGAGAGAGCTGTCCCATGGGACTCTCAGGTCAGTGCTAGGAAAGGGCCAGGCCCCGCCGAGGTTCCTCTCTCCTCTATAGAGGGATGAGCCTCTCACCTCCATCCCTCCTCCTGTCTCCCCCTCCCTGCCCAAAGCTTGCTGTGGGAGCACCGCCATCTTGTGGCCCACCTGGTAACTGCAGCGAGGCGCTCTAGGGGGGAGGGGAGGGGACACATAGATGGGGAGGCCAGGAGGCAGTGCCAGAGCTCCAAGGGGGCCAGAGGGGCAGCGGCGGAGGGTCCCGCCCCTGCTGACGCTGCCCTGCTCCCTCCCCCGTCCTTATCCTCCTACTGAGACTCCACTTCTCACCTCGGGCCGCCTGGACAGCTCCTCTGCCGCATGCCCTCCCAAGCACCCTGCCCCGCGCTGGGGAGACTTTCTTGGCTAAAGGGCCTTTCCACACCGGCACCTTGTACGAATACTCTCACTCTTGTAAACCCCGATAAATGGAGCGGGTTCACAGCTGGCCCTGAGCCATGCCGGGCCCAGGCTCTGCCCACAGGGGGGCGCCACAGAAGGCCAGTGGACCTCTCCTGGGAAGCACTTCACAGTCGAGGCGGGAGGGGGCTCCGTCCCCCAGGCAGACCAGCCTCGGGCTCCCTCCGGGCCCTGCGCCAGGGACAGGCCAGCCTCAGGCTCCCTCCGGGCCCTGCGCCCGGGGACAGGCCAGCCTCGGGCTCCCTCCGGGCCCTGCGCCAGGGACAGGCCAGCCTCGGGCTCCCTCCGACGGCTCCCTCCGGGCCCTGCGCCTGGGGACAGGCCAGCCTCGGGCTCCCTCCCACGGCTCCCTCCAGGCCCTGCGCCCAGGGACAGCCCAGCCTCGGGCTCCCTCCGATGGCTCCCTCCGGCCCCTGCGCCCAGTGACAGCCCAAGTGGCCTTAATAAATCCTTGCTGTAAGAAGGGTTGATTGGGGTGCTTCCGGATCTGCCTGCAGACGCGCCGGGAGCGCAGCTAAGGAAGCTGGCACTGCTGGGACAGTGAGAACTTGGAGCCGGGGTTTCTTACACAGAACCACACCTGTCGGTCAGCAAGATCCTGAAGGCCAAGCTTCCTCCGGGTACCCCCATCAGACTGAGAGCCCCTTCTGCTCTGCCCAGTGCCCTCTCAGGGTGATCCCCCCACAGGCAGCCGGGTTAAGTGACTGGCCCAGGGTCACTCGGGTAATAAGTGCCAAGTGCTGCCCTGGGGGCCAGCTTTTGATGCAAGAACTAACAGTCACATAGAGAGCTTTTATGTGGCGAAACATTTTACAAACACCTCATTTGATCCTCAGCTACTTCCCTGGGAGGCGGCCCTATTCGATTCCCATTTTACAGACGAGGGAACTGAGGCTCCCCATCTGCCTAGTCAACCTCCTTCCAGAAGGGGGGGCTGTCACCTCCACAAAGTTGGTGTGCTTCGCATCTCGGACCGTGACCACGGCGTGCACCTCCTCGATCAGCTTCTGCTTCTCATCGTCGTCAAACTGCATGTACCACTTGGCCAGGCGGGTCTTGCCCGCTCGGTTCTGGATGAGAATGAATCGGATCTGCAGGGAGACAGGCCAGGAAGCCATGAGCAGGGGGGGGGGGGGTCCGGGCAGAGCCTGGAAGGGAGGCCCCCTCTAGCTTTGGGGCTCTGGGCTGGGGGCGGGCTGAGTCACCCCTCGGCTGCCTGGGGGACGCTGCTGCTCCCTCCCGCTGCTCCCTCCAGCTGCTCCCGCCCGCTGCTGAGCTCAGGGGAACTGCTTCCTACCATGGCCAGGAACTGGCCCAGCCCGGGAAGTGAGGAAGCGCCCAAGGGCTGGGGAGAGGGCTGGGCAGGTCCCAGCCCCCACCCTCGCCCGGGGCATCAGGTCCGCCCAGGCTCCCGGCATCTAAGCTCCCCTCTTCCTTTCAGGTCCCAGCTCTAAACTCCCCCCCTCACGTTTCCAAATTCTACACTTCCTCCTCAGCTACTCAGGGTCCCAGTGCCCTCCCCCAAGGTTGCCAGGTCCCTCCCCTCCCTCCCTAGGGGCTCTCTAGGTCCCAAAGTCCCAAGTTCCCCCTCCCCCAAATTCTCCCTCCCCCTCCCCGGTGTCTTCTAGGTCCCCCAAACTCAAGCTCCTCCTCCCCCAGCAGGTGTCTTCTAAGTCCCAAAGTCCCCTCCCCCTCCCAGTGTCTTCCTGGTCTCAAACTCCCCCTCCCCCTCCAGGTGTCTTGCAGGTCTCAAGCTCCCGGCCAGATTGCGGGTTCTCCGCGCCCGCCCCTCCCCGACACTGAAGGCCTCCTCTGCTTCCCCCTTCCACTCCTCCTTGGTCCATTCCGGCTCCGTTACACCAGGGCGCGGTTAGAACCAGTGGACCCGGCCTGGGGGGAGGTGCGGGGGGGGGGGGGACAGAGGAGTCAGAGAAGACTGACATGGCCCAAGGATTCTCGCCCGCGTGATTCCCGTTACCATGGTGATCCCTCGGGGTCGAGCCCCCACCCCGATCTCCCCGATCTCTGGGGTCCCGCGGAGGCTGGGTGACTTCCAAAGCCGCGGCTTCAGGCTGCTCTCCGGGCCGCGGCCGAAACGGACATCCGGTACGACACCTCCCTTCCGCGCGGCGGTCGCTGGGATTTGTAGTTCAGGTCGGTGGGCATTGGAGCGCCGTCTCTCCCTTCCCAGCATGCTCCGCTCTTCCCAGCTCCTCTGGTCCCGGGAGTCATAGTTGTAGCAGCGCGAGCTGAGACACCAGGGGGCACCATTTCCCCACGGCCGCGAGTAGCGGAAAGAGCTCCGTAGTAGAAATCTGAAGTCCCACGTTTCAATGCCACTTGTAGCCTCCTAGCTTTGTGACGGCCTCGGCCGAACCTAAGAGGAAGCCCGGTGGCCTCTCTTAGGCTAAGATCCCGGGCTTGCATGCTGGGAAGTGTAGTCCTGGAAGCACAGACCCTCCTCCCTTTCGTCATCCTCCGGGAGAATAGAAGTCCCCGGATTCAGATCCGCTCCCCCTTGGAAGGAACCTCCACCTCGGGGTGGGAGAGATCCAGATCCACCCCTCCGCCTTGGAGCGGCCCAGAAGAGTCCGCACACAAAACTTCATTCTAATTGGTCTACTTCCCATCTCTGCCCACGGGCTTCTTCCTCCCATTGGCTTTCAGAAGGGCTCACTCTGATTGGCCAGTTTAGAACACCCCCCCCCCAGAGGCGAAACCTGGAGACCGATAGAATTGGTCTCGCCTCCCAGCCTGCCTTCGCGGTTAGGGAAAGAAGTGCTGACTGTGTGAGCCTGGACAAGTCACGTGGCTCCTCAAGGTCTCGGTTTCTTCGTCTATAAAATAAGGGATTTAGATTCAGAGGCCCTAAGATCAGGTTATAAAGCAAAAAAGGTCACCTATAAATTGCCTACTATGTGCTAGGCACTTGTGCTAAGCTAGGCGGGGACAAACATTCAAAGAAAACAATCCCGGCCCTGAAGGAATTCACAATCTAATTTGGGAGATAATAACCTTGTACAGGCGAGATGTATGGACAGAGGGAAGGGTTCAGGAAAGGCTTCCTGTAGAAGGCGGGCCTTGAAGCCGGGAGGCAGAATTACAGAGGAAGAGCACCCCAGGTATGGAAGATGGTGGTGAAATGCCCACGGGGGCCGCTAGGGGGCGCAGTGGATGAGCACCGGTCCTAAAGTCTGGAGGACCTGAGTTCAAATCCTACCTCAGACACTTAACACTTCCCGGCTGTGTGACCTGACAAGTCATTTAACCCCAATTGCTTCGGAAAAAAATAAAAAACAAAAAAACTACCTCAGAGTGCTTCTGAGTGTTTCACGCCTGCCTCCCTCCTGTTCCCGAACCCTTCCCTCTCTTAATCCAACCTGATTTCGCCTCTTGCCTGTGCACAGTAGAGTGCATGTTGTCCCCCTCGTTATGACAGAGGATTGGGAGCTAGGAGATCAAACTGGCCCCTAGGTGGCGCTGCGGGGATTAGTGCCGCCTCAGACACTTAGCGGCGGGGACCCTTCGCCGCGGCCTCAGTTTCCTCCTGTATACAGTGCCTGGGAGAAGGAATCACGAACCCCTCCGGTGTCTTCCAAGAAACCGCCTAAGACGTCACGGAGAGCTGAAGAATGACGCACTCCCCCCCGGGCCCTGTAGAAGCAGGCCCGGTTCCTCCTGGGCCGGGGCGGGCAGGAGCTCGGGCCTTGTGGGCCCTGCGGGGGTCCGGGAGCGGACTGCCGGCATGCCCACGTGGACAGTCCGGAGGCCTGCAGGCACTGGGGATGGCAGCTTCCGCTCGGTTCACAAAGAAGTGGTCTCAGAAAGGGGCTTGCTCAAGGTCCTCCCGCGTCCCAGCCCAAGCCCTCTGGGTCAGCAAAAGCTCCCCGTGGCACCAGCCCGAGGGGGCCGTGAGGTGGGGGCGAAGCCGCCTTCCGGGCCGGTCACTGCACGGAGGGCGCGCAGCCCCTGCTCGCCCGGCTCGGCAGCCAGTCTGAGGGCCTGCGGGGATGCTGGAGCCCGGAGAGCAGTTCCGGTTGGCAGTCCTTACTGAAGTCTGCTAATTGTTGACTTGTCTGTTTATTTTTCCTGGAGCCGAGGCCTGGCACGGGTGTGGGGGAGGAGGCTTCCTTCTGCTACATACCCGGAGGTGAGGTTTCTGCTCTCCTGATTCACGTCTGGTAGCACGGGAAAGCCCGACGGAGGCTCCGGGTTCTAATCCCAGCGAGGCGTGACCTCCCGCGCGGGACCTCCCTGCGCGTGACCTCCCCACATGAGACCGGGCCCGCGCGGGACCTCCCTGCGCGTGACCTTGGGCGGCTTCTTTGGGCCATAAATTCCTGGCCTGTAAATTGTTTGTTTTTACTCGCTAGCCTTTGAAGTCCTTTAAAGTTCAGATTTAATCTATATTCTTGCGATTTAAAGCTGACCGGGAGTAGCATTACTTTGAAGTCCTGGAAAGTCACTTGCCACAACTCGTGTCCTTGGGTAAGGGGTCCCTTCTCTGGGATCCAGTTTCCCTTTCTGTAAAATGAGGTGCTGGGGCCAGATTCAATTGGAGAAGTAATTATTAAGCACTTAACTGCGGGCCAAGATTTGGGGATAAAGGAAAAAATCCCTGGGGCTCTACCAACTCTAAATCCATCTACGAAATCAATGGAAATAATATTTGTAAAATGCTTAGAGAAGTGCCCGGCACATAGTAGGTGCTTAATACCGTCTTGTTCCTCTCTCCCCTCCCCCCCATTCCATCCTCAGCCTCAGAAACAAGGCCGGAGCTTGCTGGATTTACCAGCTAAGCCTTCTATACATCAGCCTGGGGTTCCCTTTCCCCTAAGGGGCCTCCTCATCTTCTCCTTGAGATAGCTTTTCCCACCCACCTGATTCCCCCACAATCTCTCCCTTTCCCCACTATTCTGTTTTGTATCCTGATTATCCCACATAGGAATGTAAACACTATGAGGACATAGCCTGTTCATTTTTGCCTCCAACCCTGGCAATCCACAAACATATATTAATCAACTGCTTTTAAAAATAAATCTTTTTTTTTTATTATTTTCAAAACATATGCTAGTTTCCAACATTCACTCTTGCAAAACCTTGTGTCCCAAATTGTTTTCTTTCTTCCTTTCCCCCCCATCTCCTCCCCTAGATGGCAAGTGATTCAATATATGTTTAAACATGTGCAATTCTTCTATACATATTTCCACAATTACCATGCTGCACAAGAAAATTCAGATCAAAAAGGGAAAGAATGAGAAAGAAAACAAAATGCAAACAATAGAAAGAGTGAAAATACTACGTTGTGATCCACACTCAGCACTTACAGCCCTCTCTCTGAATGCAGATGGCTCTATCACAAGACCATTGGAATTGGCCTGAATTACCTCACTGTTGAAAAGAGCCCTGTCTATCAGGATTGATCATCACAATCTTGCTGTTACTGTTTGCAATGTGCTCTTGATTGTACTCACTTCACTCAGCATCAGTTCATGTGAGTCTCTCCAGGCCTCTCTGAAATCATCCTGCTGATCATGTCTTACAGAACAATAACATTCCATAGCATTCATTTCCCATAATTTATTCAGTCATTCCTCAGCTGAGGGACATCCATTCAGTTTTCAGTTTCTTGCCACTACAAAAAGGGCTGCCACAAACATTTTTGCACATGTGTGTCCTTTCCCCTTTTTTATGATGTCTTTGGGATATAGGCCCAGTAGACAACTACTTTTTGGCCTAATGTTTAGAGATCTGGCTGTGGAGCAAGGAAGACTTGGGTTTTCAGTCCTCTGTTTGACTCCAGGAAAAAAAATCATTTAACCTCTGAGAGTGGGTATTCCCCAACAGGGCTTCCCAAACTTTTTCCATTTGCAACCCCTTCTTTGCCCAAGGCATTTTTGTCCAATCTTGGGTATATATAAGTATATAAAATAGATATACAAACCAAACACTGGTAATAAATCATACATTTATTTTAAAACAAATTTTTGGTATATATACAATGTTATTTATTCAAGAGAAAGTAAATTTGCATTCTAATGAGATGAATGGGCTAGTTTGTTTTCACATAAAGAAATTAAATCTTGGCAGAATATTTGATACCTTTTATTGTTGCCAAATTTTTTGAAATCCCCAGACCCCAAATAGAGACAAGATCCACAGTTTAAGAAGCTTTACTCTACAAAACTAGCTTAAAGGAAATTCCAGAGAACATGCTGATCTGAATCCGTAGAAGGAACTTTCTCCTCAGGTGGCTTGGAGCCAGCCAATCAATCCACTTTTATTAAGTTCTACTAGGTACAGGCAGTAGAAAGAAAGAAAGAAACAAACAAACAAAACCAAAAAAAAAAAAAAAACAACCAAGACAGTCTCTGCCCTCTAAGCTTATAATCTAATGGGAAAGCTAAATATGTATAAACAAATCACAGATTTTATTTTCTGTTTAGTATTAGGAATTCCAAGTAAAAATGAAATATTACCTTCCAAAGGATATAACAAGTAAATCTGAAGTAGTTAGGGAGAGTGGACACAGCCATTATGGGGGAATGACAGGGACAGAGGGTAGTGCTGAAGCAAAGTTTGAAGTAATGGATTCTATGGGGCCAGAAGTGAGAAGGGTTTAAGTTCCAGGCACAGGGACTGTGTTAAGGCACAGAGTCCAGTATGAGTTAAGTTGGACCTAATGTGGAATACATGAAGAAGTAGGGTAGAATTAGGTTGAAAACTGGGACTAACTTGTAAAGAATTTAGAATGCCAGAGTTTATATCTGACTCAATATATGCTTATGAATTTTAACCAAAACAGGGAACTCTAAGACCATCTCTCAGGTGTAGCAATCAGCAAGTATTTATTGTAAAAAGTAAACAAACATAAGGACAGGGACTGGATCTGGGGATTTCATTGTTAAAGGGAACATCAGGGTAGTGAAAATCCCTTCTCCTATACAGGTCAGCACTGTCTTTGCAACTTGGAAGGTGGTCCAGCCAGGGGCACAGCCAATATGTGGCAGGATTCAAATACAGGTTTATATTGTCTTGAAGGGATGGGAAGGAGGAGACACAGTATTTATTAAGAATCTTCTTCGTACTAAGCACTTTAAAAGGATCAGTTAAGTTATACCATCCCTCCAGGAGGACAAACACCATACATCATCACTAAATAGTATGTATCTAAAGAAGAAGAAGCTCGACTCCCTTGTCCCTAAAGGCCCTTCTAGATTTGAGTCTTACAATGTGGAGTTAGAAAACCTGGATCTGAGACCTCATTCTGATAGACCAGCTGTGTGACCTTCGGGCTTCTATTTCTTCAGGGAGCAGTTTTGTCTGCTGAAGGAACTGGCCTAGAGTCCAGGCCCTCGACTCTCTCGGAGGCCTATTCTACCTCTCGTTTGTTCTTTGTCTCCAAAGAGAAGGGGTGACAGCATCAGGGAGAACGGGACTGAGGCAGCGCTGTGCAGTCATCAGCCCGACTTTCTCCTCCAGTCACCAGAATTCAGTGGCAGGGCAGAAGGCAGGATGACCGGCCACAGCTGGGGAGGCGGTGGATGACCGAGGCAGCTTTGATGTCCCACCAAGCTCCCAGAACTCCACAGCTCTGCATTAGCTGCCTTCATGGCCACTGGAACAAGCTCTTTTCATTCAGTCATTCATGCTTGGGGTAGACTTCCCCCTAACTCACTGCTGGTTTGAGACCCATGTGTTACCCTCCTCTTGGTTTAGTCCAGCTGCAGAGGGGTTACAGAGGCTCTAATGCTGTTCTTGCTGTAGCTTTTCAGAGCTACAGCTGAGAGCTGGGGGCCAGGAGGACTCTACAGGTGGAAGAGTTGCCCTAAAAAGGGGAGGGTGTGTAAGCTGAATCACTGGAGGTCCTGGTTCTCGCTAACACCCCATACCTTCATGTTTACAATGGAGAGGGGCAGGACTGAACTGTCTCAATCCCATTCTCAGCCCTGCGCCTTCATCCAGGTCCGGGTCCTCCTCTAACTTTCACAACTTAGAATTCCTGCCTTCATTCAAAGCTCAGCTGACCTGGGACCACGGACCGGACTGACCCCGGGAAGTCAGCTCGGTCCTCCTGGAGGCTCCCAGGGAAAACAGGTGGTAAGTAGCGGGCCCCAAATCCAGGGTCCTCATTTTGACTTGGCCTTTCGTTCAATCTGACAAGCGTTGTAGTGCCTACTATGTGCAGACATGAAACAAGCCCTTGAGGAACCTGAACTGTACCGAGAGAAGCCATCCTCCCAACCCTGCAGACACGGAAAACTACACTGACGTTAAAATGGGGAGGGGAGAGGGGGAGGGCACCCGCCGCCGACTGTCCCAGGAGCCTTGAAGGCAGGGGGGCTTTGCAGAGAGGCCCGGGGTTCCAGGGTGCTTCCATGGTCTGGAGCGGAGCCGGGCCCAGCAGGGCTGGTTCCTTCCCATGTCCGGCTCGTTCTGCGCTGGAGACTGTGGGCAGATCCGGGGGCCTGTGCTGACCAGGCTCCGGGCGCCCCACTTTCCCGAGGCTGCCCAGCTAGTATCGGCAGGCCTCTGCAGTAGAACACGCGCTGCCCGGCTCCGCCCATACAGGGCCGGACCGACGGAATCCAAGTCCCTGATTGGGCGCCTGGGACCACGCCCTCTAGGTTCTCCAACTCCCTCTCGGGCTGCGGCCCTGCCCTGGCCCTCCCCTCCGCGTTTTCCTCGAGCTCCCTAAGGCGGCTCCGCGTGCCCCCTCCGCTCGCTCCCCACGGGGGGCTGCGACTCAGGCCCGCCCCGCGCTCTCATTGGAGGATCACACCTCGCGCGAGCCGGTGGGTTCGCGCTAGGCCGATATGCCCTCCCCTTTCCTCTGCTGCGGTGTTGCTGGGAGCTTCTATGCGGCCGCGCGCGCCGGCGTGAGAGGCCTCGCACCGGGCGCGCCCTCTCCCCTAACCCCGGCCTCTGAGTGCCTCCTGCGGTCCTAGAGTAGAAGCTGTCGCGCACGCGCTCCCCCGCCCCGCTGCGGCTAGCGCTTGGAGGGCGTGCGCGCTCTCAAGCCCCGCCCCCTCGTGCAGTGTTGTGTCGCGCGCCGGGCAGCGTGCGCGCGCTCGGGCCTCACTCCCGTCTCTCCCCCCCATTCCCCCCAGCCTCGCGCCGGGTCTCGCGCCCCTTCCTGCCCCTCCCCCCTCAGTCCAGCCTCGGCGGCGGTTGGCCGGGGTACATCGCGCGTGCGCTCGCTCGCGCAGAGGCTCACGCTCCCCCTCCCCGCCCCTCGGCCACCTTCCCACGGCCTCGTCGCGCGCTCTCGGGCCGGGTCTCGCGGCGGCGCCCGGGGCGGGCAGGGCAGGGCTGCGGCGCGGTACAGCGCGGCCCGGCCCGCCGTTTGCAGCGGCCGCCCCTGTCCTCGCCCCTCCCCCAGCGGCGGCGGCGGCCGAGCCCGAGCCCGGCGGGGTGTGAGGGAGGGAGCGGGAGCGCGGCCCCTCCCCCTCCCTTCCCGGACCCTCCCCTCTCCCCCGCCCGCCGCCGGCCCCTCCCCCTCCCGGCCCGGGCGGCGGCGGCAGCGGCGGCAGCGGCAGCAGCAGCAGGAGCAGCAGCACTATCACCAGCGGTAGCAGCGGCGGCAGCGGCAGCAGAGAACATGGCGCCGGGGCCGCCGCCGCCGCCTCCGCCTGCCCGAGCCCCCAGGCCCGGCCCGCGCTGAGCCCGGTGAGTGGGGGCGGGGTGGGC
Source organism: Sminthopsis crassicaudata (assembly GCF_048593235.1). Classification (NCBI taxonomy): domain Eukaryota; kingdom Metazoa; phylum Chordata; class Mammalia; order Dasyuromorphia; family Dasyuridae; genus Sminthopsis; species Sminthopsis crassicaudata. The sequence goes on along the minus strand of NC_133619.1, from coordinate 639,501,343 downwards.
CGGGGAGGGGCGCCGCGGGGGGCTGGGGGGCCAGGCCCCGCCGGGCTCGGCGGCTCCCCCATTCCCCGGAGCTGGCTCGGACCAGGCTCCCTTTCTTTCTGCTGGTGCATCTCCCTCCCCTTCCCTCGAGTGGGGCAGCGAGGCTCCGGGGAGGGCTCGCCGGGGGGACCAGCTGTGCCCCCTTCCCGGCAGGGGCTCACGGATTGCCGGGCACCAGGGGAGCAAGCATCGGGGCTCCTGTCCTCCCCCCGTTCCCATGGATTCTCGGGCCGGGGGGGGCGCGGCGTAAGGGTCCAGATTTCCGAGCTTGGGAACAATGGAGGCATTCTTGGGAGTGGGGGGTGCGTCCCCCTCGGAGCCCCCAGGGAAGGCTTTCCCCGTGGAGCCGGGGGAGGGTTCCCCTCTCCCCTCCCCCTCCGAGCAGCGGGGCCTGCGCCCTCCCGGCGCCGCAATCCTCGGGCTGCGGCTGGAGTGCAAACACCTTGAGGGCAGGGACCGCGGCCCCGGCCTCGGGTACCGGGCGGGCCGCGCCGGGAAGTGGCCGCCCCCGGGGCCCGTGAGCCTCAGGCGCCCTTCTCCTCCGGCTCCCTCCAAAACTTAGCCGCCGTTTCGAGAAGGTCTCTTTTCCTTCATTCCTGGCCTTTCTCCCCCCTCCCCTCATGCTCATCCCCCCCCCCCCCCGCGGTCGGGAGCTCGCTGGGGACAAGCCGTTTGGGGGGGATCTGCTGCTGGGGGGGGCAGCGCCCTCAGCTTGTCCACCCTCCCCTCCCCGGGGGCCCTGGGAAAGCCCCGGGCAGCCGCGGGTCAGCCTCGGGTCAGGGGTGCAGACTTTGTTTTTGGACCGGACGAGTCCCTGTTGGGGTCCTTTGTGTCTTGGCCTTCCCGGCCTCTGAAGGCCCAAAGGGGCTGCCGGTGGCTCGTGGGGGGGGCCCAGCGCCCCGCTTCCCCTCGGTCCTGGGGAGGGGCTTCCTGGGGGATGGGGCTCCGAGGGGAGAGGGCCAGGCAGGAGCCCCCAGCGTCTGGGGGGCCCCTTCGGGCGCTGGGGGATTAGGGGCGTCGCAGCAGCTTGTGCCGGCGCCAGTCACTGCCCCCCGCGCCGGGCTTCCAGGGCTGGGGAAGGAGCAAGTGGGTCATGGGCCCTTAAAGTTGTGCTAAGGTGTGCGCGGCTACCGGAGGGGGAGGGAACTCTGACTCCGGGACGGAGTCCCCTGATTTCGGAGCACGAGGGGCCCGGGATCTGCCGTGGTTGGCCCGCTGCCCCCCAGGCTGCTGTCAGCCGGGGAAGAGGCGCAGGAGCCGCCTGGCCCGCTCCCCTTGGCCGGGTGGGGGAGGGGGCGACGCTGCGGCGGGAGGAGTGCGTGTCAGCCGGGATGCCAGTCCAGAATCCTCCGGGCTTAGCGGGGCCCTGACCGCCCCGAGCGAGAAGGCTTTCTTTTTACCGTGAATTTAGTGGACCCGTTAACCTGAAAGGGGGGGGCAGTGATCACCTGAGAGGGTCTTAAGTGAAGCCCCCATTGGTCACTTTTAAAGAAGTGGTTCTGGGTGAACACGATTTCACATGAAGAGCCCCAGTCAGGGGGAGGCTGTGGGGGAGGGTCCCGAGGCCTGGGTTCTAGCCCTGCCTCGGGGCCTTGGGGAAGGCTGGTTCTCCCTTTGAAAAACAAGGGCAGACTAAGTGGTCTTCAGGTCCCTGAGGCAGAGGGCAGGGTGTGTAACGGGTATCGGGCGAATGGCACTCGGGTGGGCATGAAGCGATCCAGATTTTCCTTAATGTGAGTGGGGGTAAAGATCCCAAGCTCCGAGATTCTGGGGAGGCTTTTTTAGGACCGCGGCTCTCGTTGTGTGGCCTTTTGCCTGGGAGCTCCTTGGGGCTCTCTGGAGACCTGGGTGTGATGCGGGAGCAGCGGTCACATGGGAGGCAGGAAGGGCCCGAAGGTGCTGGCACCGTCCTCCTGGGCAAGTTCTGGCACCTCCCGGACCCTGGTTTTTCACCTGGACAATTCCAGCTCACTGCCCAGATCAATCTCAGGACCCTGGGAGTTCCTTGATTGGAAAAAGTGCAGTCCCGGGCCTTGACATTGGCTCTTGTGACTTTTCTGTCATCATCCTGACCCTGTCTAGGAGCTTTGCAGAGCTTCCGTTGTGTTCTGAAACACACCCAGGCTGTCCCCAAGGGCTCCCAGGCAGATGTTCACAGTAGGAGCCAAATAGAGAGAGGCACGGACGGTGGAATGTTCTTGCCCGATAATTGGTGCACCACAAAGACCAGCAGATTCCTAGATACGAGGCCCCAGACCGGCCAGGTACTGCCACTGGCTCTTGCACTGCAGACTTCCGAGGTGTCAGCCTTGGCTGTCGGGCCAGCCAACGTGCCAGCCGGGGCTCTTTGTTTTCATAGTGGTGGCATTTCTTCATCTGGGAGCCGCCTGGGAAGACGGAGGCCAGGGCATGGCGCAGGAGCAGATCCCATCCAGGCATTTCTTTTAACCAGTCTTCCCTTGCTTCTCTTTTCCCCCAGGCTCTCTCCATTCTGGTCCATTCTGGTCCAGACCTTTGGGGTCCCTACATTGTCAAAAACCTAAAACAGAAGTGGGGCTCCAGTGGATCGGGGGAATGAGCTTTAAGGTTTTACTAGTATGTGGGGAGGGTGAGTCCTCCAGAAATACATGCCATCGCTTCCGGATGGGAGCAGATTTTGTCCCAAGTTTTCTTCCATCCATCCCTTGTTCCCGCCAGCCAGTCCCGGCCTGCAGTGTAGAAAAAGATCCCCGGGTTTAGAGCTGGAAGGAGGTTTAGAGATTACTTAGTGTCTCTGATTCATCTGATAGATGAGGAAATAGGCCTGGAGAGTTGAAGCAGCTTGCCCAGGTCATCGTGGGTAATGGGAGAGCCAGGGTTTGTCCCCAGATCTCCTGACCCCCTGAGAGGTGGGCTAATCGCACCCCAGGAAGAGAGAGGGGGGCTTAGCTCTAAAAGGGGTTCCAAAGGCCCTTCCTCCTCCTGGTTTCTAAATAAGTGCCACCCGCTGGGCTTGTTGCTAGGTCTACTGAGACCAAGTGACACTGTCCTTGCCTGGGGGGGGTGCATTCTCTCTGGTGGCACATCCCCATGAGGTTCCGGCACACTGCCTGGCTCTTGGAGCAGCAGGTCCTTGCTGGGGGACAGGCCAGTTTGCCAGGACCCACTGCACCTAAAGAAAAGCTGGTACCCTTAAGGCTGGCAAGTCAGAGCTGACAGGCAGGGTAGGGGGTTAATAAATACTTAGTATTGAAATGAACCAGGGAATCCCCCTAAGTAGTAAAGAAGCCAGATTGTAGAGTGTCTGAGAGGTGTCTAAGGAGCCTGCAGGTGTAAGCTGGGGTCAGTGTGGGAGGGGCTTAAATTGTCAAACAGGAGTTTCTTTTTGACCTTAAAGGTCAGCCCCGGGAGGAGAGCCTGGAGGCTGGGAGGACACTTGGGGAGTAGCAACCTGGGTCCGGGCCAGTGGTGTCAAGGGCCTGAACTCGTACAGAAGCTGGAGAAGAATGGGGCTGCTGCCCTGCCACCTCTCCAATCTCTTGCTGCCACATTTCTTCTATAGAGATGCAGGCTTGCTACTTCGATGTTTAAGTTAACCCCTAACTCTTGTGTGCCTGTGAATTTAGAGCTGGAAGTGGCCCTACAGATGATTTAGTCCAAACTCTCTAAAAAAAAAAAAATGGAGGTTCAGAAAAGCAAAGTAATATTCCGGGGTCCGAGTAAGCATGTGGCAGGCTCCTCATTTCTCTGGCTGTGCTCTCGTTTCTTGGGATGTGCTGATATGGGGCATGGGGGATATGGTTCTAAATCTAGGGTTTATGAACTAACTTTAAAAAAAAATTCCCACAACTGTATTACAGTGTAATTGGTCTCCATTGATGTATTTGATTTCATAAATGCCTTTTCATTTTTCTGAGAAGAAATAAAAGAGGGTCCCTAGATTTCACCATACTAACTGCCAAAAGGGTCCAAGATACCAAAAAAAAAAAAAAAGTGAAGAACCCCTCAAGTCTCAAGATATCTTAAAGCCCAGCAAGTCCAGTTGCCTTTGCAGAGATGCAGAAGCCAGGTCCACAACTAAGGTACCCTAAGGGGGCTTGGATTTGGATCCCTCATTCAAGGAGTGAAGGGCTTGAACCATAGCATCTCTTTTTGTTTTACCTATGGGTGCTTTAAAAAAAAAATCCAAGTGTTTTTCTTTGAGTTATCCATACAGAGATTTGTGTATAATTTGGGAAATAGTAAGGATTGGAGAAGACTTGCTATGGTGTGAGCCATGGCATGCATGCATCAGTGTACACCTCCGGGTACCTTCTTTGAAGAACACTAGGAATTTTTTCACAAGTCCCTGTTGATCTCAAATCTCAAATAGCAGTGGTTTCAATAGGGCTTGGGTTGCTCCTATAAAAACAAACAAATCCCTTATGTTGATTTTTCTGGGAAGTTTTATCTCTAATGTTTGGTATAATGAGCTTTATGAAAAGGAAATTATTCTTGCAAATAACTCAGAGCATAATGTGCATTTTACTTCGACTGCAAATAACCCAACTTCTGCTTTTTCTTACTCTTTTATTGTAACTAATATTTCCATCTAATGAAACTCATTTTGGATAATAGAATTATACATTTGTAAGCACTTTTATACATTTTTGATGTTGCTAATACCTGAGGACTTCTTTGGCAGCTGTGTGGCCTTCTGGCCACCTGAGGATATTTGTGTTTAGTGATTTCCTTTTGCATGTTCCTACTTTGCCCTTAGGCTGAGTTTGGGTACAGTGTGGTGGACTGCAAGCTCACTGAAGTGTTCTACAAACCTTGGCAACCAGAAAATCTAATGTTGTCTTAGGCTGCCTTGAAAGAGGTGCAAGGCCAGGGTCTCATGGCTCTTGGCTGAGACTATTGAAATGTATTGAGTAGTAGGGAGCTCTATGATGAGGCTTGGGCTTTTGGAATATCACTTAGATAGTTGGTTGAAGCATGAACTGGAGGGAAGAGAGATTAGAGCAGCAGACAGGAGGTTAGGGCTAGGGAAGATCTGAGAATCATCTGGAGAGAAGTGGTAATTGAATCCATGGAAACCACAGGGAAATAAAAATCCTTCTCTGACTACTCCAGGTAAAAGGCAGTGATCAGTGCTTTTGTGCAAATGATAATCAATTGAAAGTTTTACTTGAATGTGTTTCTCATGACTATCAAGATCTGGTGTCATGTCCACTCTGCTATGTTGTTGCTCGGATTGCACACAAGGACTTTTAATAAGTTGAGGAATTCAGTTGACTTCATGGGGGGAAAATCTATAAAATATAATTGTATTACATACCTGGATTAAAAACTCCCAGGTTTCTCATCTCTCAGTGAAAAAAAGTCTAAAATTGCCGTTGTCTTCTACCCAGTGCCTGGACCTGATAGACATTAAACTATTAAGATTCAAACCAAACAAAATGATTGCCATTAATTGCCACCAATAATTAAGAAACTCCCTTTGTTTAGCAACAGTTTGATTTGTGTACCCATTAAACTAGGTAATAAATTAATATGAAGTTTTATTAGCTTCCTGAAAATACAGGTTTTGGTCTATAATTTGCTTGGCCTTCAAGGAAATTATTTCGTTCAGGGTCCTTTTAAAAGGTTTTGTGATTACAGATATTTTAATCCAAAGTAATGAAGACATGATACAACTTTTTGAGATGGTACTCAGACCTCCTTGGTAGAGGTGCTACTCTTGTGATTTAATTCTTAATGACTTGAATTCATTGATGAGTTTCTTTAGGCATGTGGCTAAGTAAAATTTCCTATTTGTTAAAGAATAAAATTGAAGTCTTGTGAGAAATCCCAAAAGGTCTAGAATGTTGTAGTGGGTCTATGAAGCTCTATTTGACTGTAAGCAGTTAATTGCTATATACAAAGGCTTAGACATTTGTTAAAGTAGCAAGTAAGCCTGATGTTTTCAGATGTATAAAATACAGATCTTTTAATTTTTTAATTTAACAGACATTTTGAAAATTAATCTCTTTTCCCCCATTATTCTCCCTTCTTGTTTGAGAATTTTTTTAAATCCAAAAAATCCGGGCCTTACTACATACCTGCATATCCTGTCAAAAACAAATTCCCTTAATCTTGTCCAAAAATCTCTTTCTGCATTTTAAATTTATCATTTGTGGTATGTTTCAACGTTATTCTTCTGGATTTGTGACTTATTGCCTTGATCAGAATTTAAAAGTCCTTCAAAGTTGTTTTTCTCAATTTAAAAAATGGTGCTTTTAGTTCTGCTCCCTTTCCTTTCTTTCAGTTCTTAGAGGTCTTGCCAGTTTCCTCGGAAGCTGTCCTTTTCAACATTTCTTATGGCACAATGATGTTCCATTACATTCATATAACATAATTTGTTTAGTCATTCTTCAGTAGCATACCCCCTTAAGTTTCCAATTTGGGGCTACCACAAAAAGAGCTGCTACAATATTTCTGTATAAATAGATGCTCATCCTCTTTCATTCTTTTTAGGCATAGGCCTAATAATGGTATATCTGGGCATGCACGGTTCACTTTCTGGGAATTCTATATTAGTTTTCAGAGTGACAAACAAGTCACAGTATCTATTCCTCCAACATTAGTCATTTTCTTTTTTTCATACCTTCCAATATGATAAGGGTAAGGGTTCAGTTACTTTAAATTTTGTTTTGAAAAATATGGTGGTTTTAGCTTGAATTTCTTCCTTTGAAAACTATATATCCTTTGTCCATTTATCTTTAGGGAATGACTTAGTCCCATACAGTTGAATCACTTCTTTATATCTTGAATATAAGACCTTTATTAGTTGTAACAAAATTTTTCTCTCCATTACCTATTTTCCTTCTAGTTTTTATTATATTAGATTTGTTTGTGCAAAAACTTTAAACTTTTCTCTAATCAAAAAAGGGTTTCTTTGGTCTTGTATGATCCTATAGCACTATTTTAGTCATGAATTCTTTCCCCATCCATTGATTGCTGAGGTAATTTGTTCCTTTCTACTGTAACTTTTCTATGTAGGTTATTTATCCATTTGGATGTTATTTTGTTGTGTGGTGTGAGACATTAGTCTAAACCTAATTCCTATCATATAGCCATCCTTTTTCCTGGCGGTTTTTGCCTGATAATCCTCTCAATAACTGAGACCTTGAGATTTATTGAACACTATGTCACTGTGTTGTTTGTTTTAGTATGTTATTTCACTGACTGACCTCTTTGTTTAATCAGCATCAAATCATTGTAGGGCTTATGGGGTAGTCAGTTTTAGCTCATGGTAGGGTGCTTTATTTAGATCATTTCCTCTCTTTCCTCTTTTACATCCACTTAGTCACCAAAAATTTGAATATCCATGATGTGCAAGCAATAATGGAGGTGAAACATGCCATTTCACAAGTTTTAGAGCTATAAGCAAGCCTGGAGAATGTTTTGCTAGGTCTCTAGTTCTTCTTTTTTTTCTTTTTCCCTTTTTTATACCTTTTTATGTACAAAACATATGCAGGGGTAGTTTTTCAACATTGGCCCTTGCAAAAACTTCTGTTTCAACTTTTCCCCTCCTTCCCTCCACCCTCTGCTCAAGATAGCAGGTAGTCCCATACATGTTAAATATGTTAAAAGTATATGTTAAATACAGTGTATGTGTATACATTTATACAGTTATCGTATTGTATAAGAAAGATCAGATTTTGGAAGAAGATAAAAATAACCTGAGAAGAAAAAAACAAAAATACAAGCAAACAATAACAGAAAGAGTGGAAATGTTATATTGTGGTCTATACTCATTTCCCAATGTTCTTTCTCTGGGTGTAGCTGGTTCTGTTCATTACAGATCAATTAGAACTGATTTGGATCCTCTCATTGTTGAAGAGGGCCGAGTCCATCAGAATTGATCATCATATAGTATTATTGTTGAAGTGTGTAATGATCCCCTGGTTCTGCTCATTTCACTTGGCATCAGTTTATGTAAAGTCCCTCCAAACCTCTCTGTATTCATCTTGCTGGTCATTTCTTATAGAACAATAATATTCCATAACATTCATATACCACAATTTATTCAGCCATTCTCTAGTTGATGGGCATCCCTTCAGTTTCCAGTTTCTAGCCACTACAAAAGGGGCTGCCACAAACATTTTTGCACATGTGGGTCCCTTTCCCTCCTTTAAGATCTCTTTGGGATACAAGCCCAGTAGAAACACCGCAAGGTCAAAGGGTATGCACAGTTTCATAACTTTGAACATAGTTCCAAATTGCTCTCCAGAATAGTTGAATCCATTCACAACTCCACCAACAATTCATCAGTGTCCCAGTTTTCCCACATCTCCTCCAAAATTCGTCATTATCTTTTCCTGTCATCTTAGCCAATCTGATAGTTGTGCAGTGGTATCTCAAAGTTGACTTAATTTGCATTGCTCTGATCAATAGTGATTTGGAACACCTTTTCATATGTCTAGAAATGGTTTCGGTTTCTTTACCCGAAAATTGTTCATATCCTTTGACCATTTATGAATTGGAAAATGGCTCATTTTTTTTTTTTTTTTATAAATTAGAGTCAATTCTCTATATATTTTGGAGTTCTACAACTGGGGAAGTAGATTCAGGCCTGGGAAGAAATTTTTCTGAAAGTTGCATGACTGGGATGCAAGGATCTTGACTCCCTGCCTCCTGCTGCTTATTTATACGATATCCTTTTAGAAACCAGTTTCCAATATTGCCAATATGATTATACTTGTGTATATAGTAGGATAATTTTGTCCCACTTATTTTTCTTTTAAAATTGAATGTTTAGGATAATTAACAGTTGCCCCCCCAGCATTGGAGGCATAGATTTACTAGTTATATGCCTATTAATGTTAACTATATCTTTATTTTGTTTATAACTGTGTTTCATTTGTGAATTCACTTGGTCATACCACCTTGTTTTAGACTTTTCTAGAAAGGGAGACACACAGTGTTAGGCTGGCATCATAAACCCTACGCTGAAAGTGCAATCTGCTGAGCCAAACATCTTTGCAAGGACAGGCGCCCCGCCCCCCCATTGCAGTTGAGTAGCTTGAGATGATAGAGGTCTTTGAATACTTTGCTCATTTAGTCCTCCTCCTAAGCTCTATGAAGCAGGATAAATTACTAACAACCTGTGAGATGGGGATGGGAAGTGGTTTTAGCTGTTGGGATCCCCTTTTACAAGGAGGGATCTGGAGATCAGGGAGGTGAGATTCATCTATGCTTTATCAGTGGCAGCATCAAAGCCCTACCAAAATGATTATATCAAATTCATTTTTCAAAGTATCTAATATCTACAATTATCATATTAGAAAAAATGGTCACTTTGTCAACCCTCAATTTGTCCTTTTGTCAATAAGTTTTTGTTTTGTTGATAAATGAAGGTGATTTTAGGATTCTCTAGCTTTAGCTTAGTAAGATTCAGGAATTCCTTTCTTTCCTTGGACCTAAATAGGTCCATCCTGGGAAATTCCTGTGGCTGTGGATCACTCAGCTCAAAATTCTAAAATGCAATAGACAAAGTCCAGCAATAGTTTCCTTAGGGGGTGAGATTGGTTGGGTGCAGATTGGAAACAGAAGGAACATCCCAAAGCTTCCTTGCTGATGAGCACCAGGATTGGGCAGGGAATGGCCATTGCACATTCAGCTTGGACAAGATGCAGAGACCCAGGAGCAAACCAGGAAGAAATGAAAATGTAACATTTTGCTTTCTTGTAATCTAATAGTAAATAGGAATCTCTTTCTCTCTTGTGGGTGGGGGAGCTGATTGTTGTAAGCCTATGGAGATTTAGATCTTCTGTTCCTTCCCCAAAGGAATGTAGCTGGTGTAGTTTAATCATCCAACCTTTGAGATTCTGCTATGTGGTTTCCCTTAAGGACTGAATGAATAGTAAATCAGCTGAGTGATTTGTGATGAACTCTGGATTGATTCCTCGAATATGTTCTACCAATCATAAAATCACATTTCATTGAGAAGGAAGATCATGGTGATTATTTAGTCCTAGATAATTCTTCACAAGAGCACCAGGATTCAGGTCCCTTTTGCCCTCTATATGGTCTTCTTTGAGCCTGATTTTTCTCCTTAAGTGGTAAATCTTATGACCTTTATCCACATGTGCAACAATGTTTGTAGCAGCCCTTTTCTATAGTGGCAAGGGATTGGAAATTGCCCATCAATTGGAAATAGCTGAATAAGTTATGGTATATGAATGTTATGGAATATTACTTATTTTTCTGTACGAAATGATGATCAGGCAGATTTCAGAAAAGCCTGTAAGGACTAACTGAGGCTAAGTGAAGTGAGCAGAACCAAGAGAACATTGTACACAGCAACAACAAGGTTATGTGATGGACTTGGCTGCTGCTGCTGTTGTGCAGGTTTTTCTCTTTTCTCGTGTTTTTTCTCTTGAGCTGATTTTTCTTGCACAGCATGACAAATGGAAATATGTTTAGAAGAATTTCACGTGTTTAACTTATATCAGATTACTTGCTGTCGTGGGGAGAGTAGGGTGGGAGGGAAGGGAGAAAGATTTGGAACACAAGGTTTTTTAAAGGTGAATGCTTAAAATAATCTTTGCATATATTTGGAAAAATAAAATACTATTACAATTTAAAAATAAAAAGATGACTTTTGACATGTTCATCTACCCTTTACTTAGATGTCACTAATGACTGGGAATTTAATCCCATAGAAGTTTTTTATTCTTAGCTTCTTTCTATTGAGCAATCCTTATTGAAAGAATCATGACTTCTTACTTTTCCTGGAGAAAAGTTTTTAATCTTGTCCTCATTCTTAGCACTTCTGAGCTTTTAAGAAAGGTAGTTATGAGAAGAAGGTTAATTGGCTGTTCTCCTTTTCCTTTGGTTTCTAGAGAATGAGATAAAAATTCAAATTGGAGAATGTATAAATTATTCAACTTATATAAGGCTTTAAGAATAGCTTCCTAAGTAAAATTATTCTTTAAGGATCCTGAAATAAGTTGCTGGGAAAAACTCAGTTTCACAGAAAAGGTCTTAGAGTACTAAGGGACCATAATGGAACTAAAACCTTCTAATTGCTTCCCCTTTTACAATTCCAGGCAAGGAATCTCAAAGGTTGCAAGATGTCAGAATTTCTGCCATTTTCAAGCATAGTACATGCTGGGTATGATAATAGTATTATTGTAGGGATCTACAGTTGTGTTATCAGGTTACAGACCCCCTCAGACTTTGAACTAAACTGCTGGGGCAGCTAGGAGGCAAAGTAGATAGAGCACCAGCCCTGAAGTCAGGAGGTCCTGAGTTAAAATTTAGCCTCAGACACTTAACACTTCTTAGATGTGTGACCCTGGGCAAGTCACTTAACCCTAATTGCCTCAGCCAGAAGGAAAAACAAAACACACACACAAACATGAATTAGAAGGCCTACATATCCATTTCTGTGGAGTTCTAAGAGTGACAAAAGGTATTTCCCAAGCAATAGTGAGTGCAGATGTTAGCTGTATTTTACAGATGAATAAACTGAAGTTCAGAGAGGTTTGCTATTAATCACTAAAGTGAGTGAACTCAAATCCAGGTCTTCTGACTTTTGATTCAGTGTTTTTTGTTTTGCTTTTTGGTTTTTTTGTTTTTCCTGAGGCTGAGGTTAAGTGACTTGCCCAGGATCACACAGCTAGGACGTGTTAAGTGTCTGAGACCAGATTTGAACTCCGGTCCTCCTGAATTCAAGGCTGGTGCTCTATCCACTGTGCCACCTAGCTGCCCCCTTTTTGTGTTTGTTTTTTGGTTTTTGATTCAGTGATCTATGCTCATTATCACATAATGTAGTGTGGTATAAATAGACATTATACGCTGACCTGGTAATTTTACGTACTGGCCTTACTACTTAAGGAGATTTCTCCTTTTTCTGAAAGTTCTTTGGGTACAGTATATTTTATTGCTTTCCCTCCTGCTGCTGGTTATTTTTATTTCCATCCCACCTTCCCATCCCCTTTTATTACAAGAGGATTCTTCTGGCCTTTATATTGATGTTTAGAAATTCTAAATGCTTGTCTTAGCAATATGTATTAATTAGCTCATTACTGACTACTCTCAGTACTTTCTCCTTGACAGATTTTGTTGATGGATTGCTAAAATCCTCTGAATGAATCAATGGGTTACATTACTAATGCTCTTGGCAAAATGATAACAGAAAGAGAACTGTCAGTTTTCTGTGAATCCTGTGGTCATTACTAGTTTTATTCTGATTTCAGCAAGCTATAGTTAAAAGTTGCCATGGATTGGGGGAATTGAATTGCTGAGATCTAGGTTGTAAGAACTCAACCTTAGGTTTCTATTTGCCTGAATTAGAATAAAGTTTAAGTTCTAAGTATTAAATACCTCATTCAATAAGAATAGAAGGCAGGTAAATTATTATATTTCAGATTCCTTTATCAGGCTGACACATTCTACTTGTTTAACTATAATGGAATTCTGTTCTAGTGAATGAATTTGATACAGTCAGTTCATTTTTTTTTTTAAAACAGTTTTTATTTACCAGATATATGCATGGGTAATTTTACAACATTGACAATTGCCAAACTTTATGTTCTAATTTTTCCCCTCCTTCTGCCCCCCCCCCCCCAGATGGCAGGTTGACCAATACATTTTAAATATGTTAAAGTATAAATTTAATATGTATATATATGTCCAAATAGTTGTTTTACTGTACAAAAAGATTCAGACTTTGAAATAGTGTACAGTTAGCCTGTGAAGGAAATCCAAAATGCAGGTGGACAAAAATAGAGGGATTGGGAAATCTATGTAGTGGTTCATAGTCATCTCCCAGAGTTCTTTTGGTGGATGTAGCTGGTTCAGTTCATTACTGCTCTATTGGAACTGATTTGGTTCATCTCATTGTTGAAAATGGCCAGGTCCATCAGAATACATCCTCACAAAGTATTATTGTTGAAGTATATAATGATCTCTTGGTCCTGTGCATTTCACTAACCATCAGTTCATGTAAGTTTCTCCAGGCTTTTCTGAAATCATCCTGCTGGTCATTTCTTACAGAACAATAATATTCCATAATATTCATATACCACAATGTATTCAGCCATTCCCCAATTGATGGGCATCCACTCAGTTTCCAGTTTCTGGCCACTACAAAGAGGGCTGCCACAAACGTTCTTGCACATACAGTTCCCTTTCCCTTCTTTAAGGTCTCTTTGGGATATAAACCCAGTAATAACACTGCTGGGTCAAAAGGTATGCACAGTTTGACCACTTTTTGAGCATAGTTCCAAATTGCTCTCCAGAATGGCTGGATAGATTGACAATTCCACCAACAATTCATTAGTGTCCCAGTTTTCCCACATCCCCTTCAACATTCTGCATTATCTTTCCCTATCATTCTAGCCAATCTGACAGGTGTGTAGTGGTACCTCAGAGTTGTCTTAATTTGCATTTCTCTGATTAATAATGACAGTTCATTTACAGACATGAGGGAGGAGATTAGAGACCATTCCAAAAGAGGATCGGTGTAAGCAACTGGGATACTCAGGTTGGTTGGGAGAACACTCACCCTGAACATGGTGGATGTTGAAGTTTGTGGATGATACAGAGTAGGTGCTATCTGGAACATGGAAAAGAGGCTGGGGGTATTCCCGAGATGAAGAAGGGATGGATTGTCTCCTGTAGGAGTTCATAGTCTATCAGGAGTATATGATATGTACACAAATAATAGTACTTGCAAATAGAACCCAAGTGCATATGAGGAGGACAGACAGTGTCATTCAAGATGTGAAGAAGAGAAAGTGAGTGGGAATGGCAGGCTTCACTGAGAAGGGTGTGTTATTTGAGCTTAGTCTTGAAGGACAGGTAGGGTCTCAGTAGTCTGCTGAGGGGAAGAGAAGATATTATGGACAGGAAATTGAATCAGTAAACAGAATATTTTAGGGTTAGAGCAGGAAAAAAGCTACCCTTTTGGAGAGTTCCCTCCAAAAGAGAAGACAGTCCTTAACTACAAAGTACATTTTTTTTTTTTTTTTTTTTTTTTTAGGCTGGGGTTAAGTGACTTGCCCAGGGTCACACAGCTAGAAAGTGTTAAATGTCTGAGATCAGATTCGAACTCGGGTCCTCCTGAATTCAAAGCTGGTGCTCTTCCCACTGCGCCCCCTAGCTGCCCCTACAAAGTGCATATCTCCAAGAATTATAGAAGTAACTCTGGTGAGCCTCAGCTATCATTTGCTTATAAACAGACTAAAATTCCAAAAAGGAAAGTGACTGATCCAGGTTTACACAGCTGGTCAGGGCTCCTGGCTCCCACTTTAGTGGTCTTTCTAGTATCCCACTGTGCACATTACTACTCCATCCTGAAAGCATTTTGAATTTTTTGGATGACTTCAATGTTATTCTTAAACTTACAGGAAAGAAATCACCTACTGTTTAGATGACTAAAGAAATTAATCAATGAATTCAAGTCATTAAGAATTACAATAATAATATTTCTGCCAAGAGATCTAACTACAATCTCAAAGAGCTTCAAGTTTTTATTACTTTGTATTAACATACCTGTTATCACAAGGCCTTTTTAACTTCTGAGAGAACATTCCAAGTATGTTATAGACCAAAAATCTAGTACTAGTATTCAATAGGCCATGGCTCTTTTTCATGACGTGGTGGATTCTTAACTAGCTTAAGAATTAGGATATCTTCAAGAATAATCGTTTATTTTTGAGCCTTTTTTCCTGCTTTGATAGAAATCATTTATCATTGAAATGGAACCATATTTGGTTCTTGAAGAATCTATTTCTTGGGTAAAAACAAGACCCAGAGTGGCCTAGAATGACTCATTGAAATTTTAATATTTATCAAACTTGAAATATATCAAAGTAACATACCTTACAAAAATATATGTGATGAATTGTCAAGCCAAAGTAATGGATTTGTTACTTGGAGCTAAATCCAAGTTAGAATAGTCTAGCTTAAAATTACTTGAGTTTTTAGAAATATGATGGTAGCTAAAGAATATGTACATATGGAAAGATAAAATCATAAAACATTAGCAATAGGAAGGGGCCTTGGGAAAGAGAATGTCCAAACTGTCAGGGACTTTTGGTATAGGACAAATTTTCAGTATTAGAAAGCAGCTTAAAAATAATAAGTGGAATGCTGAAGATGGATCAGATTATTATAATGGAAAATATTTACACATTACTCTTACTATTTGCAAAGTGCTTTGATCACAGTTCTGAGAGGGAGGTAGTTTCCTTCACTATCTGTGTTTTACAAAAGAGGAAATAGAGGCTCAGAGAACTAATAGCTAATAAATATTAGAGATGGGATGGGAAGCCAAGAGCCTTAAAAGCAATTTTCTGCTCGTTCCTTGTATCATACTGCTTTTTATTATAGAACTTATTATATTATAGAAAAACTCTCCAAAAATGACTTAGTGCAAGCGTTCATTAAATGCTTAATATGAGCAAGGTGTTGGGAGAAGATAAAAAGAAAGACAAGCTATTGTTCCAGCCCTCATGCTGTTTATAACTTGTTAGAAGCTTGTATATATTTCCTCTCCCTTTGAAGGGGATTGCAAATTTTCCCCAAATCTTTGGAAAAGAATAAATATTTATCACATGAGCAGAGAGTGAACAACCTGTACGAGACCCTTGGACTGGTCTGTTTGCTGAGCATAGCTAGAAAGGAATGATCACTCTGGGTTAATTGGAACAGCCCTTTCAGATGGTTATCTTCATTA
Source organism: Sminthopsis crassicaudata (assembly GCF_048593235.1). Classification (NCBI taxonomy): domain Eukaryota; kingdom Metazoa; phylum Chordata; class Mammalia; order Dasyuromorphia; family Dasyuridae; genus Sminthopsis; species Sminthopsis crassicaudata. The sequence continues at coordinate 639,485,610 of NC_133619.1, read as the reverse complement.
GATAGTGAGCTTCCTTTCCCTTTCTGATGAGGCTGACTCATGCTCTAGCGCCTTAATTTTATTTTTCCAATGAGGAGGACAAAAAGGGCCGCTCCCAGAGAAAGGAGCAGAGTCCTCAGTTGGGTGATGAGCAGTGGCCAGTTCTTTTTTGGCCACTCCTAGTAATCAGACACACAGGCAGCTGTGGTGAGCAGTGTTGGTATCTTTGTTCTCCTGGAGGAAACAAGCTTTATTCCAGACTGATGTGCTCAGGGCCTCAGGAGGGATGTCAGAGCCAGAGCTGGAGCTAAAATTCCTTGATTGCTAGGCTCCCTGCTCTTCATCCTATACCACACTGCCTCTCTTTGCTTCTATTGTATGTCAGAGCACTGGAGTTTACATTCTGCCGGGCACTGACACTTTCTGACAGGATGACTGGGACATGATCCCTTCCATCTTTAAATGGAGGTACCAGTGCTATCTGTGAAGTCTTTGGAGCATTTGTGGTGCTGCCCTGGGTCAGAAACTGACCATTCAGTCTTGAGAGAATATTTACAAATAGAGACAAATGTGTCTTTGTTTATTTACCTAGAACTTATTAAAGGGGGCATATAGGCACTCCCAGTTCATATAGCCTGCCATCCTTTCACCCCTGAGGATATGATCTTGAGCTGCTGTGGCTGGAGTTGGCCCATCCTTTCCAGCTTGGTAGGCCCTTGGGCCCCATTGGCCAGGCCTTTGAAAACCAAGGTCAGGCAACGGAGGAAGAACAAAAGATGTGGGCGTGTAGCAGGGATGGCAGGGCAAGTTTGAGTTTTAAAAAGCATGCTGCCTTTGCCATCAGAAGTCCTGGGGCCCTCTCCTGGCTCTGATTTGGGGGTACCTGGATTATCCTGAACTAGTCTCTTCACCTGAGCTCAGCTGCAAGGGCTTTGTCCAGCTTTGAAATCATTGGTGGATAGGCCAAGGCCATGACCTTGCTTCCTGGTGCAAAGTGCCACCTGTGACGCTCTTGCTCTCCCTGGTCTCAGTGCAAGATCATCTGGCCACAAATTATAAATGAATTGGGAAGAGTAAAGTGCTGATGAGAGCCTCAGAATCTTGGGGTTATTTCTTAGCTGATAATTGAGCTTGCTTTGGTGACAGGACCTGCAGTGAGAAGAGTGCTGGACTGGTGTTAGGGACACCTTGGGACAAAGTCTCTCAGCTCAGTCATTAATAAGCTGTGACCTGGGTGAGTCACTCATCTCTTGCCTTATTTTCCCCTTTTGTTAAATTAATGGAGTTATTCACTCACTAGGATTCTGTAGAGAGTTTCTATTTCTGCATTGAGAGAGAAATTTCATTTAAGGTGACCCCTTTCTGTCCTGTTCAGTTTTGAGAGTCTGATAATCAGATTTGAATGAGCTGTAAAATGGGGGTTAGACCTGTCTTACCAGCCTGTGCCAGAGTTGGGTATGGGACAGATTAGATTGTATATGGGAAAGTTCTTGGAAAACTATAGCACTTTACAAATATAATGATAGTACTTATTACTTTAAAGATATCTATGATCATTCACCAAGTCAGATTGCAACCTGACTTGCAGAATTTAGTTCTATCAGTCTTTGTCCTTCCAAGAAAGATGTTCCATTAGCAGAGACAGTGGTCAGATCATCTCTGGCTTGGGTTCCATGAACCGGGATGGGGTAACATGAAAGGAAGATTTTAGGGAAGGTTGACCAGTCACACTTTGGCTTTTTGAGATTTCTAAAGTTGTCAAGTAGGGAGTCTCACTGTCCCCATTTGGTAGATGAGGCACCAAAAGATTAGGCTGAGGAAGTGACCGTCATCTTTAGGTCAGTGAAATGGCTGGCAGTAGGTAGGTCTTAGTATTTCTGACTTTTGAGATTTAATTGTTCCAATTAGATTTGGAAGCCTGGGTTATCTTAGTAAAGAGATCCTCCCAGTACAAATTCAGCACTCTTTTCTCCACTATGCCATAAGGGAGATTGTAATCTGAGAATGGGAGACCATGTTAATTGTAATGGGACAACAAATGTAGACACAAGGACCACAGGCCTCGAAGTCAGAAGAGCTGGACTCTGTGATAGTGGCATTTTGGACAAACCTAGTCTGCCTTAGTTGCTCTCCACTTTTGCTGAATTTCCCATATTGGACACATTTCACATCTGCCAGCTCTCCTAAATGATTCAGTCTTGTGAATTATTTGCACACCTCATTGTAAGCAAATTGAAGCAGTTAAGAATCTTGCAAGAACCCAGTGCTAAATTATATTTCTGAAGTTCATTTTGGGATTAATTTTCTAAATGGGATACAGCAGAAAGAAGCAATGGATTGGGAAATCCCAAAATACCATGGGCTTTAAGGACCATACCTCAACCCCAGATCACTGGCTCTTGTTGATTGGCCAGCCACTGGTTGGAGCCCCAGCCTCATTTGGTCACTGTTTGGGCTGCACATTTCAGAGTAAATAGAGTTGTTTCTAGTTTGGCCAGAAACCCTGAGGATCTTCCCCTCTCCTACTAATTTTATTATTATTATTATTTTTGACCATGAGGCTAACCCCACTTCTTACCTAGCCCTAATCACTGAATGGCATTTGAGACAAACCAACCTGGGAAAGGCTTCAGCTCCAAAAGGCCAAGGACTCCCTGTGTACCCAGGATCATCTCTGAATCTATGTTGCCACTGGACCCAGAGGAGGAGAGAGTTGACCCCACATGGCCCTGCCTCCTTCACACATACATGGCACAAACCTCCATCAGCTGTCCGGGAGCATTGAAGGAGAAGGCCAAGTGTTCAGGGCTGCAGAAATCCCCAGTGGTGTAGGCCTGGACCTTCCCTCATTTTCCCAAATCCAGAGGGTTTTAGAAGGGGGTGTGTGTCTTTAATCAGGAATAGCATTTTACAAAAAAGGAGATTTCATTGAAAGGAACCACTGAGAAGATAGATCATGTTAAAGATGATGAGATATTCTTAGAACATAGAATTGGAAAATTCCTTAGAACACGGAACACAGGTTGTGAGGAATGATAGGGCTTGCAGAGATTATCCCATCCATTCCTCCTGCTTCACAGGTAGAACTGAGGTCAGAGACATAAGATAGAATAAGGATTTATGAATGTACTGACAGAGCCACTCTCTTTCAGAATGCTGTCAGTCACTCAGCAAATGTTTATTAAGTCCCGGCTATGCGCCAAGCACTGGGCTAGTTCTGGGAATACAAAAAAGGCAGAAAGGTAGTCCCTGTTCTCAAAGGGGACAACATGATGCTAGTGTATATCCAAGATATGTACAGTGTGAATAGGTCCCCAATAGGGCTGAGGGGAGGGGAAACCAAGGAAGGATTTCAGTAGAAGACTGGACTGAGCTGAGTCCTGAAGGCAAAGAGAGTGAAGGGAGAGCAGTGCAAATGTATGCAGTTAGGGGACTGTTAGTAAGGCAAGGGAGCTGAACTACAGAATCCACTGAGAGCAATAAAGGGTAAGAAGAGAAAGAAAGGAAAGGGTCAGGTCATGAAAGACTTTCATTGCCCCCCAGAGGATTTTATATTTGGTCCTGGAGGGTATATATAGGGAGCTATTTAATCTCCTTTATAGATATACTCAGAAGGAACTGGCTGCAGTGGTAGTGGGTGCTTTGTGGGGATTCAAGAATCTCCACTGAAACTGTCACTTTGAGCATAGATTGAGAATTCATTTGTTCTGTATGAGGGAAATTGGTCTCCATACTCCAAAAATGAAGAGAGAAGGATGAAATTAGGGTGTACTCTGCCTCTGAAGTGATTGTTCCCAGATTTAGTAGCTTGGGGACAAAGGCAGCTTTCCCTTCAATTATCAGATCTGATCAGTCATTTACAGTTTTATTAGCAGAAAAACCAAAGGAGTTGGGGAATGACTTGATGTCCCGAACTACTTTCTCTTTTTAAGTAAAACTCCCATTTCTAATCGATCTTTGGGGCTGTTTACCTCTTCTTTTTTTTGGACTTTAAAGTGGAATTGATTTTGTTGTGTTAACATTCTGCAGAGGCTGGATGAGGAAAACTTCCTTATGTGCTTCCCTTCTCTCTGCCAGAATCAAACAACCAGCAGAAATGAAGGCTTCATTTGGGTTTTCACAGAGCATTGGTTTTGAGGAGGATGTTTGCAGGGTCACCGGAGCTGCAAATGGAAAGGGTCTTATAATTTTGTCTACTCAGAAATCTTCCTGTTACAGATGAAGAAAACTGAGGCCTAATAGGAAAATGACTTGTTTCCATCATTGATTTATCTAGCTAGGTGCTTCAGCTCTATATCAGGGCCATGTCCATTGCTTCTCCTTGTGACTTTTTCTGCATCTAAAAGTATTGGTTGGGATTTCTCAAGTTAAGTGGGGAAGAATGTTGAGTAGATTGAGAGCCACCTGGGAGTCCAGTAGACCTGGGGTCACTCCTAGGGCCCTGGGCGTAACAAGAGGTTTTTCAGGGGCCTGGGCAACCCTTGCAGAACAGCCACAATCTGCATTGGTACAGAACATTTCCTCCCTGGGAATTCTCTGAATTATTGAAATCACAGATTCAGAGGGGAAAAAAGGGAGGGAACAGCAATATTGGGTGTAGTAGATTGAGCCCTGGACTTGGGATTGTAAGACCTGGATTCACGCTAGCTATTTACTAGCTTTATAACTTTTGGCAAGTCCTTAACTTTATTGGGCTACAGGGTCTTAATCCCGAAAAATGAGAATGGTCAGTGTCTTCTCTACCTTTCAGGGCTGTTGTAAGGCTTAAATGAAATGATAGATGTGCTATTGTTTTTTACCTGTAAAGTAATAGATCCATGTAAGCTATAATTAGGAGTATTCATGAAGCTGGTCTCAGTTACTCTGAATTTGGTAACAGCATTTACTATTGGCTGTGAGTGAAACTGTGCCTGCACCCTTCAGCTTGAGTGCTCAATGTGCTTTCAAGAGGCAGTATGATTAAAAAACTCTGGAGGAGGCATTAAAATACCTTCATTTTTAAGATTTGGCTATCCCAGTCATAGCTTGGCTCTCCTAAATCACCCTTTTTAATTCACTTTTGTACAAACTCTCTTTTTTAAAAGGGTTAAAAATGATGAAGGCTGAATTGTTTAGGATGCTATCTTGATTTAACGTCAGTGAAATGGAGATAACCCTGCCTGTCCTGCCTAACTTGCAAAGATGTTGTAAGAATTTGAATGGGATGCCATCCTGGAGAGCAAATGAATCACTTACACTTGTAATGCACAGAGGATCTGGGACCTCATTGAAAGGTGTATTCACATCATTTACATCTTCCTGTCCTACTTTGTCTATGTCTTCCTCTAAGTCTAAAATGATGGGGTTTCTAAGGATTCTCCTGATACTAGGTGAAGGCTGAGGGAGCACCCCACACTCTCCATCCTTTATTTCTTACTATGTTCCTGTATCATCTTTTCTTCTGATTTTCTCTGATGGTATCTTTTATATTGCTTGTCTTACATCATTATTTGTAATGTTCACATTTATGAGACAATTACATTGCCCTTTGGGTTATTCTGCAGTTGTTCAGAATTTCTTTATTAATTATTGATAAATAGTATAATTAAGATTGTTTCCAGTCACCCTTCTTTGACAGACTGGCTTCAATGGAAGGAAAAAGATGCTCAGGTAATTTAAATCTTTGTAAATTTTGAAGTGACTTATGTAAGCCATTAAGGTTTGCAAAGTGAGTTGTTTTAATCTACATCTCCACGATTTATTTCATGAATTGCAGTAAAAAGAAAGTTTTATTAGGCAGTGACCAATATTCTGATGTTAACTCTCTTTGAATTTAACTAAAGGGAAAGGGAAGGGGATAACCAATTATATAGGGTCTGTTTTGTGCCTGCATGTGCTAGCATTTTACAAATCTTTTTTCATTTCATGACAACTCTTAGAAGTAGGTGGTGTAATTATTTCCATTTTACTGTTGAGGAAACTGAGGCAACCAAGGTCACATAAGTAGGAAGTTCCAGAAATCAGATTTGATCTCCAATCTTTCTGACTCCAGACCCAGTGCTTAGAGCTAGCTGTCAATCTAGACTGCTTTTCTGGTATAGGCACCAGAATTTGCTTGGATAAGTCCTGTGAGATTTTGATTGCTTCATGTGCATAATCTTGAAAACCCAAGTTCACTCTTCATTTAGTAAATAAAATTTAGTAATAAAATTATAATAAAATGTTCATCAAATTAAGTTTTTAGGAAGGATTTTTTTTTCCCAGAAAGCAATTACTATTAGCAACATTCCAAAGCTCCAAAGCATACTTCAGTGCCTTGTGAATCACCAAAGATCTATGTTTGTTCTAAGTGGTAAATGTATTCCATGCTCTCATTTTTGAAAAAGTTGCTGACTTCTTTGATGATTTGGGATGGCAGGATGGTCTGCTACACAGATGATGTCATTTGCTGAGCACTTTTGTTCAGTTTGAATTGAGTGTTTTTGGTAGTCAGAGAATGTCGACATAGTGAGCTTAGATGCACAGTTTCACAGAGGGCAAGGCTACCTGGTGGCCGGAATGCCCAAGTGTCAAGTACTAAAGACTACACCATTTCTCAGGGAGCCAGTGACTGCTCTCCCAGAGCATGCTTTCTGGCAGTTTGAGCGATTATTGTCAGGGATGTTTGTTACAAAAGCCAATTTGTACCCTAGGTAAGAGTTGAAATTGATTGCTTCTGAGAATCTTTAATTAAATCTTAATTTATCTTAATTAAAGGTGAAAGTCTCTTCCCTTTTTTGGGCCTCAGTTTCTCAGTCCAGAAAATGAGATGATTTGATTGCATGATCTCTCATGTTCTCAGCTCAGTCACTCTGTGATCTGAGTACAAAAAAAAAAAAAAAAAAAAAAAAAAAGACAATAACAGATGACCCAGTTGCATCAATCAGACCTGAAATCTCTGTGAGAAGCAGATGTCTTTGTTTGGCCTTTGGGTTTTACATTCCTGAAAAGGTTTCCATTTCAGAAGGTGCTTTTGTTCATGTAGAACTAGGTTAGGAACTGAAGGGAGAGCACAGGTGTGGTCTTAATAGGTGTTAACCCTGCAGGGATTTTTTTTTTTTTTTTTGTACACCGTACTTTTTCCTCCTTCAGAGTCTTCCCTTATCTTTATCTTGGCCTAAAGTAATGCACCAATTTATTTGAGATTCAGATATAACCCCAGCAATTGGTTAGGAGAACTTAGACAGACTCTCCGGAGCCAGGAGTTTGAAACTTCTCCAGATTGACTCAGCTCTCCATGCTTCCCTTGAACATGAGAGTAGAGGTCCTAGGCATTTTTAATGCCTGGCTTTTGTGGTTTTCTTAAAAGTAAGAATTTTCCATCAGCCTCAAATACGGCAGTGTTGAATTACCACTACCTTATTTTCCCCCAAATTGAAAGGTGTTTTATTGTTGTTTTTTAGTAGTGAGAAGGGTACTTTTAATTAGTTAGAATTAGCCTTACAGAATCTCTCCCAATCCTCTTCTTTTACAAATAGATACACTAAGAGAAGAAGGAGGACAGAAAGGGGAGGGACGAGGATAGATGGGGAAGGAAGGAAGAGACTTTCTCAGGTGATTAAATAAAGTTGCAAAAGAAGACGAACTAGGTCCCAGTTCTGTTCTGTTGAGTCTCATCTCAGAGACTGAGACTGCTTCTCTGGGAGATGTGACACTTAGGTCCACAAAGAGCAGGGTAACTATTTAGTTTTCACAGTCCAGTCTTATTGGTTATTGAAGTTTTGTGTCAGTAATCATTTATCAGCCAGCATTTAATGAGTATCTCCTATGAATTTGGGACTGTGGAAAATTCAGAGACTCAGAAAATTTAATCTCTTTTCAGGGAAGTAAAAATCTAGTTGGGGAGACAGCCATCAAACATAATATGTTAGAACTAGAAGGGAACTACATCAGTAAGTCAATGAGTATTCCTCTAGCTTCTTTTAGCCAGAACATACCTACATGTTGGGGAGTCAAAGGCAAAGCTGTCCCTTCTGACAAGAAGCTTACATTGTAATAGATGAGACTATCTCCATGTGTGTAGGTATATATATACAAGACATAAAGCACAGAAGCAAGATTACCTTGGAGAGCACCAAGGAATGTCTCCTGAAAAGGGGTGGGGGGAGATTTAGGCTTGCTATATGGTAGGATGTTCTAAGGAATTTGAACCCAAAGCATCTTACTATACATTTGGATGTATACAAAGTTTGTACATAAATTGAATCTTTTTTTTTTTTTTTTAAACACTCTGATCTCAGAGTAACCTTATTTTCTCTTTCATTTGCCTCTCATAAGTGTTTTCCTAGGATCTTTCTTGAAATCAGTCCTATTGAAAATCACAAAACCTGAGCTGGAAGAGTTCTGAGAGATCATTTAGTTCAGCAGTTCTCAAACTGGACTTATTTATTTTCTTAAAAATTGTTAAGAATTCTCAAGAGCTTGTGTTTATGTGGGTTATCTCTATTAATATTTACTGCATTAGAAGTAAAACTGATAAAATTTTAAAATATTTACTGATATAATTAAAATAATTTTTATATTAAAATAATATTGTGGTGTTGTTGTTGTTGTTGTTTTAATGAAAAGTAGCTATTTTCCAAAAGAAAGAAAATTAGTGTTATTGGGTTTTTTCCCTTTGAATTTCTTTAATTAGCTTAATAGCTTAGATTTTCATGTTTGCTTCTATATTGATTCTGTTATGATATGCTGCTTTGGTTGAAGTATGTGAAGAAAACCTAGCTTCACACAGATACGTAGTTGGGAAAGGGTTTAAGAATATTTTAATAGCAAATAATGCCTCTTGGTGTTCAACCCCCTAAGTTTTCAGGTAAGGAAATTGAAATTTAAGAAATTTTGAAATTCTCCAAAAAAGAAAAAAGAAAGAAATTCTCAGTGTCTGTTTATATATCCTCTCCTCTCTATTCTCTAATAACAATAACAGATGCCCTTTGGGGGATCAGGAGAAATTTTCCGAGGTAAGTGCTGTTAGAGCTAGTGTAAAGGGAAACCAGAATTTTGAAAGAAGCCTTCAGGTCTCTTCCTTACCTGATACCATATGCATCCTTGGCAATGGGCCTAGATTGACCTTCCTCCCCATTCTCATCATGCCCACTTTTAAAAGCACATCTTAAATGCTCGCCACAGACAAAAAGCAGTTTTGATCCTCAGGGAGCTTCTCCTCTACTTGTAGCCAGAGAAGTAGATTCAAATTATGCACTAACCACAAAGTGATTGCATTGAAGGGAGGGCATATCTCATCAGGCCTCTTCTGGGGTGGGGGCTGGGGTTGGCATTTGAGCTTATTTGCCTTAAAGAAAACATCCAATTGGATCTCACCCAGTTGAATCCTTGGTGCACTTAAGTAATATGTTATCATGTTCTATGATAGTTATCTATGTTTGTGTCTAATAACCCTTATAGACTGTGATCCCTTCTGTAAGTTTGCCTGTGGGGAGGAACAAATTCTTGTTTCAACTCTACTTCCCCCAGTGCCTCCTAGTACAAAACACTATTGGGCATTTTGTTGATCGTTGACTTACCCAAGGCCATTTAGTGATGGAGCTTAAACTAATGCCCAAGTTTCCTGACTTTAGGCCTTTGATTTTTTAGGATTTTCATTTTTAAATTATTTTCTTTCTTTCCCAATTCATTGCCTTCTTTGGGGAGAAAAAAAAACAACAAATTCTTGTAACACAAATATGTATAGTTCACCAAAACAAATCATTACATAGGACATTTGGCATCTTGTGTCCATTACTTTCCTATTAGGAGATGATGGGAAGCATTCTTCATCACTGGTCAGAATTCTTAAGTCTTTCACATCAGGTTTCTCTGAACCCATTGTTCTTGTCATTTAAGTCTTAAAGCACCAATGGTATACTATTATATTTCTAATTGGTTTAGTTTTTCTCTATCTAATAGACATATTCTTAATTTCTAGTTCTTTGCCTCTGTTAAAAAAAAAAGAGGTGCTGTAATTATTTGGTATGTATGAGCCCTTTTCTTTTTCTTTTTTGTTTTTTTTGATATCTTTTGAGTTTGAGGCCTAGTAGTGGATCACTAGGTCAAAGGTACATGACTTTGGAGGCATAGTTTCAAATATCATTCCAGAGTAGCTGGAACAGTTGACAGCTTTGCCATTAGAGGCCCATGATGGTTCTCCACATTACACTTCTTCTCTTTTTAATGTCGAACTGTTTTGTTACATCCAAAACATGTCACCTCTACAGGGCCCTGTTTACTTTAAATGACACTGTATCTTAGCCTGATGTCAGTTATCTTGTTTTCTGTGTTTGGTTCTCTCTGCTTTAGGCAATCATGGTTTTTCATTCTGCTTCAGTTTCTAAAAGGCTTGTTGGCTATGGCTGATTTCTCTGTCTCAGCATCCATTTCAGGTCTAGAAACTGATTGTTATCACTGTTGATGAAATTCTAAAGCTTTTGGGTTGTCATCAGCCGCAAGAAGCTCACCTGCCTGCTGGAAGAACATAATTGTGTCCAGCAAGTCAGCTGATAGAGGATGTGCTTTGTCAAGATCACCAGGTCTCAGTTTACTCTTTAACAAGTTGTGCTTCTTTCCTCCTCCCCCTTCTCCCTTTTCTTTCAGTAACACATTTAATGACCCAGCTGGGGAGAAAGTCCAGGCCATTTGGCCCCTTTCCAAGTGTTCTGATGCCTGAAGCTGTTGATAGTTCTCTGTGTAAAATACCTTCACATATTTGCTAGTTCTCTTGAGTGACTGAAAACATTTTTATCATTTGTAGAAATTTATTTTAATGTACTGGGTAGGAGCTATTATATAATGAGGTGGCTTTTCCTACCTGCCTTTCCTGAATAAAATGTTTACTAATGGTCAGCTAAGTTGGCAATGAGATACTAGCAGAGCTTTGACAACAAGGTCATTTTTGAAGAACATTAGTTGAGTACTTCACATTCTTGACATTCTTATTGAGTGATAAAAGTTTATGAACTTTTATTAAGTCTTTAAAAACAAATAGTCTTTAATTAGAACTGAGTACCATATAAGTCTTGGTTACTTTCAACAACACTAAGTGCCTTGTAATGTGCAATTATAGATGTGTGTGTGTGTGTGTGTGTGTGTGTGTGTGTATGTGTGTGTGTGTGTGTGTGAAGAGGGAGAGAGGGACATGGGGGGGTTAGTCAGAAGAATTGGGTAAATTATACTGAATCCATTTGGGACTTGGGACTTTGACATTGACCCATTGCTGCCTGATGGTATAAATTTTAGATGTACAATTTTGTGATTCAGTTATTCATTGTCATTTAGTAAGGACTTATTAAGCAACTATGTACCTGGTACAGTGCTCAGTGCTGAGGATATAAAGAAAGACAAAAACTGTCCCTGCTCTCAGGCAGTGCACAGCCTGATGGGAGAGACCAGAGCAAACACCTATGTACGGACATTGGAGCTAATCTCAGAGGAAGACACCAAAATTAAGGATGACTTCTTGTAGAAGTTAGTACTTTAGCTGAGACTTGAAGGAAGCCAGGGAAGCAAAGGGGTAGAGAGGAGGAGAGAGAAAAATTCAGGCATGGGGGACAGTCAGGGCAGATGCCTAGAGGTGGGAGATGGAAGGTCTTGTGAAAAGGATGGCAAGGGACTAGAAAGGTAGAGCGGGCCAGGTTAGGATGGACTTGGAATGACACAGAAGATTATATTTGATACTAGAGGTAATTAGGAGTTTCTGAAGTTTGTTGAATAGGGGAGTGATGGGACATGGTCACATATGTACTTTAAGAAGATCATTTTGATAGCTGAGTAGTGGATGGACCAGAGTAGGGAGAGATTGGAGACAGGAAGGCCAATCAGTAAGATATTGTAGTGGTCCAGGCCTGAAGTTAATGAGGGCCTTGCACCAGTGACGGCATCTGGTGAGAGAAGGAAGCATATACAAATGGCAGGCCTTGGCAACAGCAAGGATAGGGGTAAGAGTGCGGTGAGAGTAAGTGAGGACTTGAGGATGACATCACGTTTGTGAGCCTGCTGGACTGAGGGGATGATATTGCCCATGTTAGTATTGGGAAGTTTGGAAGTGGGGAGAGCTTAAGGGGAAAGTTAATCAACTTAGCTTTGTATGTGTCGAGTTTAAGATGTCTATAGGACTTCCAGTTTGAGGTCTTGTAAGGAATTGGAGATACAGATCTAAATTAGGAGAGGAGTTGGGGCTGGGTGAATCCTTTTCATAGAAATGATAATTGAATCTCCCTGGGAGCTGGTGAGATCACTTAGTGAAATTGCTTAGAGAGAGAAGAGTGCAAGAGGGAAAAAAAAAGCCCAGGGCAGAGCCTTGGCTGAGGTACCCATTGTTAGTAGGCCTGACCTGGACTGACTAAGATCCTACTGAGGAAATGGGGAGTAGTTAAGAGGTGAGTGGACAGCAAAAATAGAACAGTGTTATAGAAACCTAGAGAGAAGAGTATCCAAGAGAAGAAGGTGGCTTAAGTCAGATACTACAAAGAGATTCAGAAAAATGAAGTTTGAAAAAAAAAGGTGATTAAGGCGATCACTGGTAATTTTAGAGAGAGAGCTAAACTCTGGGGATGCAAAAAGAGGCAAAAGATAGTCACGGTCTATTGTAAACAAATATGCACTGACAAACTCTGGGCAGAAAAAAAAGAAAATTTTTAAAAGGAAGGCCTAAGATGAAGAGAGATCAGGGAAGGTTTCCTGTAAAAGGAGGGATTTTGATTGGGACTTGAAGACAGAAAGATCCAGAGTTGGAGTAAGGTGGGAGAACACTCCGGAATAAGAGCTCTCTCTACAGAACTGTCCACAAAGCAGCCAAGCTGACTCCTCTATGGAGAGGGGATTCATTGCCTTCCCAGTCAGCCCATTCTACTTTTTGCCAACTCTTTGTTAAAATCCTTAGAACATCCTACCATATAGCAAGCCTAAATCTTTTTTTTTTTTTCCTTTGCAACGTCACCCCATTCTTCTTAATTGTTTTCTCTGAGACCAGACAGAACAAGTCTGATGCCCTTGTCTACATGAGAGCCCTTCAGTTCTTAAAGATAGCTATCCTGTCCTCTCTATTACTCTTGTCTAGAACATCTTCAGCCCTTTGGTCAGTACTCATGTTCAGTGTCAGACGGGCATTTCCCTGTCTGGTTGTTCTCCAGGCTAAGGTGTGACCTCAGAATTGGACTCAGATGGACTTTAACCACATCCAAGGAGAGCAATACCTTACGGAACCTCCCTAGTCTTGTACATTGCCTTCCACAATGTGGCCTAAGCTTGTATTTACTTAGGTTGCCATAAACACTGTAACTCATAGATTGGACTTGTAGTCCATTCAGCCCTCTAGATCTTTTTCAAATGAATCATTGTTTAGGCAGGTCTCCCATACCTTGTACTTGTTCATTTTATTTTGAGGGTCTAATCTTAAGGCTTTACATTTATCCTGACTAACTTTAATTGTGCTACAATTCATCCAAACTTTTAGTCTATTGAGATCTTTTCCAATTGCAGGTCTAGCACTACAAGATAATCTCTAAAGGCGCCAAGGCCACTTCATTTTATGGGATCTGGCTTTTAAACTAGCTTTCCTATGAATCTGATGCAAATGATAAACATGCCGTCTGTGCCTTCACGTGAGACTTTTCTGAAAACTTCCAAGGGTGAAGGAGAGATCCTTGAGATATTCTGCAAAAGACCTCCTGTGTTTCATTGATTTGTGTGCATGGCTTCTTCACTGATGCAAACGGTCATAATGGACACTTTGCTGGTGCTTATAGTTTGCAAAGCACTTGATCTCTCACTTCGTTTGATCCCCTTACATCTTCTTGTGTAGGTGCAGCAGGTGTCATCTCAAATGTTGGCTCAGGGGCTTATGTCTAATAAAGTTTTACAGAGAGTATTCAAATCTAGGTCTTGACTGTTGGTCCCCAGTGAATTTCATTTTATTTGCATCAGCTTGGTGCTCTGGCCTGTCCAGTTCCTTTTGGATTCTGACTCTCCTCTAGCATGTTCTTTGTCCCTGGCTGCTTTGTGTCATGTGCAGTTTGATGATCATATTCAGGTCACTGAAAGCAGTGCCAAGCTGAGCCCAGATTCATGGGAGTGCTCTATTGGAGAGCTCTTGTCATGCTGACATTGAACCATTCATACTTTCTTTTCAGTCTTGCCATTCATTTATTTGTTTCTGATCTACCTGATTATGTTATCATTCAACCCATCTCTGTCCACCTTCTCCACAAGAAAAGTATGAGATCCTTTATCAAAAGCTTTGTTTATAAGCTTGGTACATTGGTAGAGAATTCTAGTTTAATAATCTTGCCAAAAAAAGGGAACAAGGTTAGTCTGATGAAGCCCTTGCTCTTTTTAATCACAGTTTCCTTTTCAAGTTGGTCACCAACCACTTTTTTAATGATCCACTCTAGAATTTTCCCAGGAATTAAAATCAAGCTCTCTAGCTCATGATTTGCTGACTGTTCTATTCCCTTAAAAAAAAAAAAAAATAGGGACATTTGCCCTGCTTTATTTAGTCTTCCACTTTTCTCTGTTCTTTCACATATTACCACCAAAGACAGCGTGATAGCTTTTGGCTTCACATCTGGCAGTTCTTCAGGGATCTGAGTTTGTTACCTGGGCCAAATGGCTATCAAGGGCAGCTAGGTGCTCTCTAGTACCTGTGTTATTTTGGACATCAGCTTCTTGTTAGTCATGTGTCATTTTCAGTGAAAAGGTCACCTCCTTTGCAGAACAAACATCAGAAAAAAAATTGAGCCTTCTTTCTGTTGTCAGTCACCATCATCTCATCCATCCTTTGAACTTCCCCTTTTCTTCCAGTATAGTTTTTCTTAGAGTCTCTTTTTGTCTTCCTTAGCTTTCCTCACTAACTCTAGCCCATTCCAAGTTTTAGCAGTCCTGGTAATTATTTTTGTCGGATAGTATTACACTCTTACAATAATCTTTTTAGCTTTGCTTCTTCTTTATATTTTTGAAATTTAGGTTGATTATTGCATTTGCTGTGCATGCACATGAGTTTCTTCAGACAAATTCCATTTGGCCTCATTGGAATTATTTGCCTTGATGCTTCAGAACTTCATTCTCTAGTGTGTATATATCTCCGCCCCAGTCCACCCCCTCCCACCTGACTTCCATGAAGTCGTGGAAGTCATTGACTCCTACTGAGATCTCTTCTAAAGCCTTTTGATATCTGCTTTCCCCAAACCTAGGCTCCATTTTAGACTGCAACCAGATTTTCTCTCCATTTCTACGAACTATAGGATGGAATTGTCACTTTTCCCCAGGTTCACATTTCCATCCTGACAAATAATTCTGTCTTATTAATGAAAATCTGACCCAGAGTAGAATTTTTCTTTATTGGTTCTTCCCCCATTAGAAGAATGAAATTATCACTAAGACAAGTCAGGCTGTTCTGAGTTTGGCAAAGTGAGAGCTCTCTAACACATGTCTGAATAATTGGAAGTTCCCCCTTTGCTTGCATCTGTGCCAGGCTTGTGATCTCTTTGTTTCTTTTCCTTGTCCAGGTGCTCTTTGATATATTGCAACTTTAATATTACATCTGTTTCTCCTTCTTTTGACTTTCACCCAAATACTCTCTCCTTCTGGCTCCAGATTCCTGATTTTTTACCAGAATATGGGTTTCATGCCCCTAAGCCTAAGTGGTGCATATATCCTGAAATTTTTCCCCTTGCGTTAATGCCACCATCTTTGTTGCCTAAACTTTGGGCATTGGTGTATAGTCACCTGAGACTGTGGGGTACCTTTCTTGAACCCTGTCTTCCATGAATTTCTGGGTGACTTAGCTGCTTTCTTATTCCCTCTTAGGAATAGTTGTAGGATAGTCTCTGTAACATCTAACTTAAGGGTATAAGCTCAGCAGTTTTTTCTCTCTCTGTCTCATCCTGTTCAGTGCATTGATGCTCTCCTGATTCCCTTTAGTTCTCCACTTTACCCCCATTATTTTGTGTTTCTCTTGTATGTGTCCTAGGAACATGGTAGATCCTCATAGGAACAAGTGATGGATTCTAGTTGAGCCAAGAAATGACTAGTCGACAATCTCTGTTGTCTTTGTTTTTATAATAAAACTGCAAATGCTGCTTTCATTCTTTTTCATTCTTTTTTCTTTATTTTCTTTCTTAAACATTTAACAACTCAAAAAAAAGAGTAGAATAGAAATTGTCTGAGAATAGGGATAGTTTCACTGCTGTATTTGGATCTCAAATGCCTCTTCTTTATAGTACATGCTTGATGAATACTGGTTGATTCATTGTAGACTCAGTAGTTGATTGCTGGTATGACCAACTTTTCCAGTCAACTTGGACAGCAGACATGCAGTCTAGTCCTGGACTCAGACAAAGCAATCCTTTCTAATTTGACTCAGGTTAGACCTTTCCTTCAGATCCCTCTATTCCGTAGCAAAGTATCAAAGAAGACCTTAAGGAGAGGAGGAAAAGAGATACAAAATCTGGTGTCTCAGCTGGAGCTCTTAGCAGAGGAGTGAACCCCAGAAGAATCAGGGGCTGTGATGACTCTGAGCAGACAGCCAAATCCTTGGCCCACAGGGGCTTAGCTCAGTGCCCAGCACCTACCAAGAGTTTAACAAATACATGTATGTGGCCTTTTACTTTTGTGCTATCTCTTGTGAATGTGCCTCATCTCCTGCCATTTTGGCATGAGACTGATGAACTGGCATCACATGTAAGCTGTTTGCCCTTGGGCACCACCATTTGCATGCAGTTCCCCTTAAATTGAGAAGAAACACTTGCTTCAGTACTGCCTCTCATCATAGGACTATGAGGGATAGAGGTGCCAACGGGATAGTGATATTCCAGTCCTATAGCTTACAAATGCACCGTTTCTGCTTCCCTAATTCCAATGATTGAGTCACCATTTCTTGGGGAATTTCTCTCCTCTTCCCCTCCCCTCCTCCATTTTGTCATTCCCTGGACACTTCTAGAAATTCCCTTTGTTGACTGTGTGTGTGTGTGTGTGTGTGTGTGTGTGTGTGTGTGTGTGTGTGTGTGTGTGTGTGTGATTTGTGGTTGTGATTTTCTGACCTCCAGGTCACCTTTATTTGTTTTTTTTCAGTAGTATTTTTATTTTTCCAAATACAAAGATAGTTTTTAGCATTCACCTTTGCAATACCCTGGGTTCAAAATATTTCTCTCTTCCTTCTCCATCTCACCTTTTCCCAAGGCAGAAAACAATTTGATATAAAGTAAACATGTGCAGTTCTCCTAAATATATTTACATATTCATCATGCTGCTAACTCATACTTCTTTTTCTCATTTCATTTAGCACTAAAATCACAATGCTTCTTTACAGTCCAGTCTCTTCATAATTGGGAACGCCAGTAGACACATTGGTTTTCTTTTAGGTGTTCTGGTCTTGTTCATCTCTCTTCAGCTTTCATAATTATAATAAACTTCAATTTCACTCTACATCAGCTACATCATTATGCTATATCAGCTGTCCATCCATTTCCCTCCTGCTTCATTCCCCCTAAACCTATTTTTCATACTTTTCACAATATTCTTCATTCCTGTTACTTTTCCAATTTAATTGACCTCACTGTGCCTCCCAATTTTTGTCCTATTCTTCAGTCTATGTTATCTTCCTCCCTGATTCTGCTGCCCCTTTGCAGTTCTTCAATCCTGAATTACCTCCCTCCAACTTTTTCCTTCTCCATTTCTATATCCTGAGCTGCCTAGTAAAGGAAATGTGACAGCATCTTGCCAATCTCCTACACCACAAATTCGTGTTATCTGATCACAGCTGGCACCTCATTGATACATGACAAAACTTTGGGGAGTTAGTGACTCCTCCAACGGAACTTATTGTCTTCTTTTCTTTGCCCTTGATCCTTTGTTAAAATTTGCCCCCATCAGCTAAATTTATCACCATTATCTTCTAGTCTGTCTGGTTCATATCCTTGGAGTTAATGATGAGTTATTCCTCTCTCTCACTGACCACTCAAGTCTTGCCAGTTTTACACTTGCAGTGTCTGTTATCTTTCACATTTATTCCCCTCTTCCCTCTCTCCATTCACTCTACTATTATATTGATTGTGTTGTATTGATATTTTATTGATTCTGTCATCATCTTTTTTTGGAATGCTGCAGTTACTTTCTAGTTTGTCATCTTGTTCTCTACAATCCTTTCTTTACACAGCTGCCACAATTTTCCTGTGGTGTAGGTCTAACAATGTCATTTGCCTCAAAAACCGAAGAAAAGGAGTTGTTCATTTCTAGGCTTGTGGTCCAAATTGTAGAGTACTGGGCACAAATTAGAGAAATAAATCAGTGGAACAGAATGTACATACCAGAGATTTAAGCAAACATGCAAAGATTAGTTTTTGACTTTCAACAAATCCAAATTGGAAAAATGAATTATTTAACAAATTTGAGAAAATTAATTATCTTTTAAAAAAATAATAGCTTTTTTCTCCCCAAAATACATGCAAGGATAATTTTCAACATTACCCTTGTATTCCACATTTTTCTCTCTCCTCTACTCCCTCCCCTATTCAGCAAGTAATTTAATATAGGGTAAACATGTGCAGTTCTTCTAGACATATTTCCACATTTATCATGCTACATAGAAAAATCAGATCAGAAAGGGGGGAAAGTGAGGGGAAAAAGCAAGCAAAAAACAAAAAAGGTGAAAATACTTATGTTGTGCTTCATATTCAGTTCATATTATAAGCCCTCTGTCCCTTTAACATGGTAACTGTTAACACTGACTATGGCTCTAAAGTATTTGAATTGTTTCTGGCTGCTTGAAGTATTCTTGTATTTGACCTGGAGCTCAGGAAATTTTTTTTTTTTTTTTTCATCTTATTTCATTCAGGTGATAATCAGTGAATTCTTTCAGTTTTGATTTTACCATCTGATTCTAGAATATTAAGGCAGTTTTCCTTGATAATTTCTTGAAATATGTTGTCTAGATTCTTTCTTTGATCATGGCTCAGATGGTGCAGCAATTTTTTTTCCTCGAGGCAATTGGTTAAGTGATTTGCCCAGGGTCACACATCTAAGAAGTTAAGTGTCACATTTGAACTACTATCCTCCTGACTTTAGGTCTGGTGCTCAATCCATTGTGCCACCTATCTGCCCCAGGTCCAGCAATTCTTAAATCATTTCTCTTCATTCTTTTTCTAAGTCACTTATTTTCTTGATGAAATATTTCACATTTTCTTCTCTTTTTAATTCTTTTTGATTGTTTTATTGTTTTTTGATATCTGTGGAATCATTTTTTATTTGCCCACTTCTGATTTCTAAGAAATCTTTCTTTCTTTTTATCTTTCTTTTCTTATTTGATCAAATGTGCTTTTTAAGGAGTTCTTTTCATTATTAAATTTTTGTGCCTATTTCTCCATTTGATCAATTATTTTAAAAAAAAAATTTAATTTTTTTTTGGTTACATTTTGAGTTTCAAGCTGTTTCCCTCCCTCCCTCCCTCCAAACCCCATATTAGAGAAAACCAATATTTGGCTAATTGTTTTTTAAGGTGTTTTTGAGTCTCTCTTCACCTAGCTGTCAATGTTTTTTTTTCATAATTTTCTTCCTTTGTCCTTACCTCTTTACTTAGTTTCCCCTTTACTACTCTTGATTTTAAAAATAATTTTTGACTTTTCCAGATATTCTTATTGGGACGTATCCAATTCACATTTTTCGTTGAGACTTTGCTTATAGCTATTTTGATTTCATTATCTCCTTTTGAATTTGTGTTTCTTCTTGTCACTGTAGTTGCTTTTTAAAGTTAGTTTCTTAATTTTTTTTGCTTGCTTTTTCACCCTATTTCTTGATTTTGAATTTCTGTTCCTGATATTCAAGAAAGGGGGACTATCTCAAATTTCAGGCTTTTTCATACTGCTATTATCAGAGTTGGAAGTTTTCAGTGTTTTCAGAGTGGTATGATCTGGGAAGAGGTGTGGTCACTGAACTCTAGTCCTTACCCAGAAAGGGCCCCTGATCCCTTAGTAATGAAACTTGATACTGCTCCTTAGGAGCTCCCTTGAATCAGAAGTAATACTTTAGGGTCTCTGATCCCTAGTGATTAAAAGTGATATTGCTCTTTAAGGCTCTCACTGAAAGTAGAAAGTACTCTTTCCCACTCTGGAACCATATATGACCCATAAGTGGGAATGGAATATATACCAAACATTGATCCTGTGGAACTTGGGGGTCCCCTGTAAACTCCTTCAGACCAGTGTCCAGATCCCCTTCCTGGCTCTGGCTTTAGAGCCTTCAGAGCTCCCTGCTGCTTCTGTTAACACTAACTAGTTCCATCACTGGTGTTTCACTCTCAAGGAACCTAGGCCAGCCTCCTCCACTATGACACAAAGATACCCCTTTCTGATATCCTAAGCTATATTGGGCTGGAAGATTGTCTCCCTTAGACTGTTGGCTCTGCCACTCCAAAATTTGACTTAATGTTGCTTGAAGTTGAGTGCTTTCTCTACTCTGCCATTTTGATCCCAATCCCCCAGAACTAGATTGCAAATCATTTTAAAAAATACTTAACCTTCCCAGTAAATTAAAGTGATAAAAAGCACACTCATGGTTGACAGAGGAGTCTGAGAAGGAGTAGGCAGAAAGGTAGGAGAGAAAGCCCAGAGAGAACACAGCCCAGCCCCCAATCAGCAGCTTCCACTGTTGCTGAGACATCAAGAAGGATCAAAAGAAGGTAGAAATGTCAATAAAAATGATTTCATTTAGAAAAAGATGACTGGACAAAGAATCCCAATGAAAATTAAAGGAAGGAATTGTAAATGTGTTGATACTTTATGTATTAAATAACATTGACTTAAAAGTGAATATTAATGAAAAAAAACTTTACTGGTTTCCTATTGCTTATGAGATAAAATAATAACTTCTTAGTTTGGTATTCAAGGCTCTCCACAATTTGATTCCTGTCTTTCCTGGCTTTTTAAAAAAAACTCAGTTCAAATCCCATTTTCTGTTATAAGCCTAGTCAGGTCCTCTCTTCTCTCTCCTCCAACTGGCCTTCCCTTTGAGATTGTTGTTCAGTCACTTAAGTTATGTTTGACTCTCCCTGATCTTGGCAGAGATACTGAGGGGTTTGTCATATCCTTCTTCAAGCTCATTTGACTGATGAAAAAACTGAGGCAAACGGGGTTCAGTGACTTGCCCAGGATTACACAGCTAATAAGTGTCTGAGGCTGGATTTGAATCTTCCTGACTCCACCAGCCCAATGTTTTGTGCACTATGACACCCCATCTGCCTTTCCTTTGAGGTTACCTTCTTTCTTCTCTTGTTTGAACATCATCTGCACATGGTCTTTCCCCATTAGATGATGAGCTCCTTTGAGGGCAGAGATCAAGTTTGATTTTCTTGGTATCTCCATTAATGAGCACAAGGCCTTGTTACATAGGATGAGTATAAATGTTTGGGAAATGGATAATTTCTATCATTGAAGATCTTTTCTTTTCTTTTCTTTTCTTTCTTTCTTTCTTTCCTTCCTTCCTTCCTTCCTTCCTTCCTTCCTTCCTTCCTTCCTTCCTTCCTTCCTTCCTTCCTTCCTTCCTTCCTTCCTTCCTTCCTTCCTTCCTTCCTTCCTTCCTTCCTTCCTTCCTTCCTTCCTTCCTTCCTTCCTCCTTCCTTCCTTCCTTCCTTCCTTCCTTCCTTCCTTCCTTCCTTCCTTCCTTCCTTCCTTCCTTCCTTCCTTCCTTCCTTCCTTCTTCCTTCCTTCCTTCCTTCTTTCTTTCTTTCTTTTCTTTCTTTCTTTCTTTTCTTTCTTTCTTTCTTTCTTTCTTTCTTTCTTTCTTTCTTTCTTTCTTTCTTTCTTTCTTCTTTCTTTCTTTCTTTCTTTCTTTCTTTCTAAACTTTTATTTATAATTTTTTTTGACAGTATATATGCATGAGTAAATTTTTTTTTTTTATAACATTATCCCTTGTATTCATTTTTCCACATTATCCCCTCCCTCCCTCTACTCCCTCCCCCCGATGACAGGCAATCCCATACATTTTACATGTGTTACAATATAACCTAGATACAATACATGTGTGTAAATACCATTTTTTTGTTGCACATTAAGTATTAGATTCCGAAGGTATAAGTAACCTGGGTAGATAGACAGTAGTGCTAACAATTTACATTCACTTCCCAGTGTTCCTTCTCTGGGTGTAGCTGTCTCTGTCCATCATTGATCAACTGGAAGTGAGTTGGAGAAAATCTTTTCTTAAACTAGTACAACTTGATTTCACTAATTATTATTTATAATATAGTTTGAGGCTGAGAAGTGCAGTTCCCTTTTCAGCCATAACTTTTCTTATTACTGTCCTCAGTATCAGAGATTTTTGGTTCTTTTGGTTGATTTTTGTTATTGTTTAGTTCTTGTAAAGTAGAGGTGCTAGACTTGAGATACTCTGGCTTGAGCCACCTGCAAAACTCCCAAGTTCAGTCTGAATCAGATTAAAATGTCATTGGGAAATATATAAGAAAATGAAGAAAAATCCAGTATAGCATCGACAGTAATAGCTTGGAATTTTTAAGTCACTACAACACCAGCGGGGAGCTGCTTCTGTTTGACTTTGGCAGCACTGCTGGAAGGCAGCCATTTGGTATTGTGATTCTTACAGTACAAAGTATGTACGTTAAAAACATTCTACCCACCAAACTCCTGTAATGAGACACATATAGTCCAAACAGTAACCCAAGAATGGACCTGGGTCTGTGATTTCATTGTTAAAGGGAACTCTTGATGAGGAAACTCCCATCACCACAAAGGCACCTTTTCTGCATCTGTAAACAGTGATTATCTCTGTGCAAATGATTCCCAGCTCTTAGAGCTCCAGACTTAAAGATTCTGCTGAGCTACAGTCATGCATCACCAACTGCCTCTTGAACATCTCAAACCAGAGGTCCCAGAGGCAGCTTCAAAACTGAACTCACTCTCATTTCCTTCCAAACCCTCTCTTCTGAACTTCAGGATACTACCCATCCTTCCAGGCAGTCCTCCCCACTGACAGTGACGCCTCTCAGTCTTTATACGTGGCCAGTTTGTTGTTAGATGTTATTTCTACCTTCGCAGTCTCCTCTATACATTGCCTTTTTTCTCTGTTCAAAGGGTCCCTTTTCTCACCTGGACTTTTGAACTAGCCTGGTGGCATTTACAATTCTTCATCTGGCCCCTTTCTTCCCTTTGTTCTCTGATGTAGCTGCATGGACACACTGGCTGCTCCTGGCCCCGCCTTTCTGAACGGCCTCCCCCTGAAATCTGCTTCAGTTTTACTGGCTTGCTTCAGGCTTAGTTGAAATTTGACTTTTGAAGGTGAATCTCCCACATACCCCACATAGCTGCTAATTCTCTTTGCTTTGAAATGACTTTCCATCTACCTCAGTATAGACCTCCCATATACTAAGAATGTGAGCCCCTAGAAAACAGGAACCGGGGTCTCTCTCCCTTTCCCCCTTTCCTTTTCCCTCTCTCTCTCTCTCTTTTTTTTTTTTTTTTGGTTGTTCAGTTTTAAGTTCCTGAACTATCTTTCTCCCTCCCTTCCCATTACAAGTAGAGTCTGTCCATTTACAAACAGACAGACACAGACACACACACACACACACACACACGAGTGTATGTGTGTGTAAAATCATACTATGCATATTTCATTTTATCAGTCTTTGGAGATGGATAGTATTTTCCTTCGTAGGTTCTTTGTAGCCGTAAATTGATATTAAATATTTGTAATAATCAGAATAACCTTAAAGAGTTACTCTTTGAACAATGTTGCTGTTATTGTCTACATTTTTTACTCTTTAAACATTGTTGCTATTACTGTCTACAGTGTTCTCTTGGTTCTGCTCATTTCACTTCATATTTCATGCAAGTCTTTCCATGTGTTTCTAAAACCAACCTGTTCATTATTTCAGAATGACATTCCATCTTTTTGCTTCCTGAAATAGTCCTTACTACAATATACTATGCTCCCTTATATAAAGACATGACATTAGAAAAAATGGTAAAAATTTTTGAAGTAAATTATAGCTCTTAAAATTGCAGCAGTTTTAAGTTACTTACTACAATTGAGTTGAATTTATTTCTGCCCCTATAAAGATTGTTCAACATTAAGAAAACTCATTTTCAAAAGCAAAAACCTTCAAAACCACACTTCACCATCAGTAAATGGATAAAAAGCTTTTGATAAAGAATTGTATTGTACTCTTTTGTGATAAAAGCTTACAAAGTATTTACATGGAAGAATTTCTTTTCCTTTTTGTGTCAAACCAACACCTAGCATTATACTGTGGGGAGAAACACTAGAAGCTCTTCCAATAAACATAAGAACAAATAAGGATGCCCATTTCCCCCACTGTTATTTTATGTAATAATTCAAGAAATGCCAAGCAATAGAACTAAGAAGAATTAAAATGAATAATCATAAGCAAAGAAGAGACAACTATTTCTCTTTGGTGAAAATATGGTTTCCTTGGGAAATCCTTGAGATTCAGTAAGGGAACTAATTAGGTTCCTTAATAAAGGTGATGGATACACAATAAAATTTCAGAAATCCATAGCATTTCTATGTTGATGGACTCTTTGAATTCAGGATAGCCTTTAAAGGGGCACTTAGCTTTTTTCCATCAATGAGCAGTTTTAGTGTTTGCTTGTTCCTGTGCCCTTCCTCCTTGGCAGACCTGTAATCATTAGGGAGCCACAGGATCTCTGGTTTCAGAAGGGGAAGGAAATTACGGCCTTGATTATAGAGAAGTTCCCTCTTTTGCTCTTCTAAGCTGGAAAGCCTAGTGCCTAAGCAGGCTCGGAGGAAGAGTGGTTGCCCCCACTCTTGTGTTAGTATTTCCTTTGTAAACACATGTTTTAAGGTGCCTTTTGTACTCCTGGTTGTGAAATTAGCCAGTGGGTGTGGCTGTGGGGGATAGGAATGCTGGGGCCATTGTGGGTGGATCACTTTCTCTGCAGTACCAGGACCTTGGAAAGAATGGACAAATCGAGTGGCTCTAAGTTGAGTGCTCCCTGGAGGCTCCCTGTTCCTTATACAACAGAGGGTGATGGATCCAGACTTCAAAGGCTGTCTCGGGCAGTATTCCCTTTAAGGGGGAGGAACCTGAGGGCTAGGGGATAGGAGTGACCCACCCAATTTTATCAGAGTCTGGGTCATCCAGGTCTTGAGCCAGTGCTCCCCTTTTGCTCTGTGCTGTCTCTCTGTAATTGGTTGGCCTCACACAGCTGCCTTGCTTGCCAGCTATGGATTTTGAACCTTACTTCATCTTTCTGGGCCTCAGTTGCCTCCTCTATAAATTGGAGATAATGCCCCTTTAAGTCTGGGTATAAGTTGTACTTTTCTCTTATATCTGAAAAGTCTAAAAGTATGAGTATAATCTAAAATAATTTTTTTCTTTTAAAACAAACCTTTGGTACAAGGATGTAGCTTATTTTTTTTTCTTACATAGCTTTTTATTTTCAAAATATATGCAAAGATTTATCAACATTCACCATTGCAAAACTTTGTGTTCCAAATTTTTTCTCCCTCTCTTGCTTCCATCCTCTCTCTAATAGACAACAAATAATCCAATACATGTTAAACGTGCAGTTCTTCTATACATATTTCCATAATTATCACGCTATGCAAGAAAGATCATATCAAAAAGGGAAAAATGAAAGAAAGGCCTGTAGCTTATATTTGGAGCCAATTTATATTTTAAAAACTGTTTCTCTTTCTCTAAGCAGGGTGTGTATTAATTATCAGTGGAAGAGCTTTATACCCATAAAGTACCATTACTGTTAAAAAAAGAGCTTTGTAAGAGCACTGTAGAAGAAACTGGATACTGTCCAGCCTATATGTCTGAAGTTTATAGCATTAGATTGTAGAAAACTGAGTTTCTGATCAAACATCTAACCAAAACATTTGTAAAAAGTAAGTTGTATTGATGTGTTTTGCTTGTACTCCACAAACATTTTTGATTAAACTGCCTTTCATTTTAAACTTCCTTTTAACAAAGGCTATCACCAGTCAGTAAATGGACCTCATATGGTCAGATAGGCAGCTTCTGGTACTTAATAAATGTTGATTGCTTGACCAGAGTATGTCCTCAGTGCCCAGCCATGGCAGAGGCAGAGCACAGCCCCAGCCCACCTAGAGTTTATAGTCTACTGAGGGAAGATGTTGTGCAAATAGAAATAGGAGATAATACACAGAGGGAAAGCTCTAGAATTAAGAAGGCTTGGGGAAAGCTTTTTTACTTTCAAGAAGACCCAAGTTCAAATTTGCCTCAAAACTTCCTAATTATGTGAATCTCCTTAGTCTTAGCTATTACTGTTGTAGTTATAGCAGCATAATTTATCCCAGTTGTCCTCTGTTCTTTCCCTGTCTCCCTCACTTTTGAGGATCTATTTGCTACTAAGACTGTTAACTATATTTAATCAGAAATTGTTGGTCTTGGTTTCTCTTCCCTTTCTTGTATCCTATTGTAATTGTGTGTATCTTCTGGTTCAGTTTATTTTAGGCTTCTATTTCTCCACTTGCCATATTAGTTTTTTTCTGTGTAATAGTATTCTCTTTCATTAGGCAATTCTTCAATGTAATCATGAGTACCCATTTTACTGTTCTTCTGGAAAAAAAAAAAGCTAATGTGAATATTTTGGCATATATGGTGCCTTTTTTCTTTTATCACCTTAGAGCATGTTCTAATAGTGAGATTGTATGGTCAAAGAATCTGAATAGTTCAAAGTCAGTTTTCTTTCAGAAGTCCAAATTGTTTTCCAAAATGCCTGGAACAAATCACAATTCTACCTCTAGGATATTAGTATGTCTATCTTCTTAAATCCTTCTAACATTGATTTGATTTTTTGGGGCATGTGTAATTTTGCAGCATATAAGATAAAATCTTAGGATTATTTTAATTTGCACTTATTGATAATTTGGACCAATAACAATTCTTCAGAAGACTTTTCATATCCCTTGATCACTTATCTTCTGGGAAAATGGTTCTGGTTTATTAATTTCATTTCCCTGTATACCTTAGCTGTTTTGCTCTTAAAAATACTTAATATAAAGATTTTTTCCCCCTGCTCAGCAGTTTCTCAAAAATTTTGAAATATTACATTATTAAAACTGTATTTTTTGGTGATTTATCATCTCTTTTATGTCTTGTTTGGGCAATACACTTCCTTTTTTTTATGATAGCTTTTTATTTACAAGATATGTGCATGGGCAATTTTTCAGCATTGACAATCACAAAACTTTTTGTTCCACCTTTTCCCCTCCTTTTCCCCAGATGGCAGGTTGACCATCAGTTATGAGCCTGTTATGACTATGGAGTAATATTTTGATTCCCAACCTAATTTTTGCTAAATTTCTTTTTAATGAGGAGGCTTTCTGCCTGTTCTTGTAGTTTTGTTGTTTCTCAAATACTGGGCCACTATATTTTATTGCTTCTGAGTGTTTAATTCTGTTTCATTGATCTACTTTTTTTTTTTTTTTCACTAGTACTAAATATATTTGTTGCTTGTGGCGTTACAGTGTAGTTTGAGATCTGCTAATACTCAGCCTCCTCTCATTTCTACTTTTTTTCATAATTTTCTTTGAGTTATTAACTTTTTTATTCCACTCAGTGAATCATTTGGACTAATTCTATATATCATCTCCTTGTGCAGCACTTGATTTGTATATTAAGTAGCATTGTGTTCAAAGTATGTGATACCTTGTAAGGATGTCCTGGAAAGAGAATAGAGACTTAGATATGCCAGACACTGTACTGGCACTAGGGTGTCAAAGATGAAAAGTAAGAGTATACATTCTGCTTGGGAATCAGCATGTAAACCAAATATACACAAGCATATAAAGGATGACTGAGGAGCAGGAAGAAGTACCTGTGACTTTTCCAGTCATCTCAAAAAAAAAGTATCAGATCAAACCTTGAGGAGGAAAAAGGAGAAAAAAAATATCTCACAATAATTTTTCCACTGAGCCTTTGAATTGGCTGTGTCACCCACCTTTGCTTTTCCTCCTAACCTCTACCTGTTTCCTTGGTTTGCTTTAAAACTCAGCTTAGATCCTACTTTTAAAATTAAATTCTTCCTTCCCTCCTCTATCTGTTAATTGCTTCTACTTCGAGATAGCCTTCTTTTTACTCTGTATATTTTACATATATCCAATAATCTGTTGTCTCCCTCATAGAATACAAATTCCTTGAAGAGGGCCTGGTTCTGTTCTCCCCTTCCTTCTTCCCCCTTTCCCCTTTCTCTTAAACCTTTATATCCTTTTGACTTAGCACTGGGGGTGATGATAGTAAGTTTAAATGTTTGTTGACTATGAAAAATTATTTCCACTTTCTTCACCATATTCTTCAGGGAGCTAGGGGAGACTCCTTATTGCCACCCTCTGTCCTAGTGATTGGGAGGTGGAGCCATGAATTCCGAACCTTTCTGGTTTTCCCTCTTAGTTATAGCACTCTGGGGCTTGTCCAGCAGCCCCGGGACTTCAGCTTCCTTCCAGCCTCCCCTTTTCAGCTTCCTTTTGTGAGTTGCCTTCCTTTATTCCATTGTAAGGTCTCTTTGAGGGATTGGGGGGGGGGGACTCTTTCTCATTTGTTTCCTCAGAATTCAACAGAATGCTGGTACTTAGTAGGCACTTAATGCCTAATTACTGTTTATTATTACTAATGTATACAACTTATTAGATTTTTACTCTTGTTTGGGGTGTAAATTCAAACAATCCTTAAGAAGCAGGATAACGAACTTCATTGAATCTTGTGATGTGTTCAGATCCAGGTTGAGGGAGAATGATGATATGGGCTGAAAGATTGTCTTGAGTCCGAGATTTTGATTTCAGTAGGGAATTCTGTGACTGGGGATTTCTTCCCTTTCTCTAATCTGTGCTTTCTCCAGTAACCTGGCAAAAATGACAGGTTAGATGATTTATTCAAGAGGTTGACCCTTTGGATTCAAAGTCCATTGCTCTCTGCCCACTACTTGATTTCTTTTTAAGAACAGTTTATAACCTTTGACTACTTATTATTTGGTTTTTGATCTTAATTCAGGTCAATTCCCTTTTTATTTTGAATGTCAAAGTTTTATCAGAGATAATTGATATGAAAGACCTTTCTTCTAATTTTTCATTGTAGTGATACCAATTTTATGTAAAGGCTTTTACATTTAATATAATTATAATTATCTTTTATCTTCTGTTCCTTATCTTCAGTTAGGAATTTTCCCCTTAGTGGTAATGCCTGAAAGGTTCCTCTGTTGTCCTAGCTTTCTGAATTTTAGGTTCCTTATCCATTTGGGGAGTGTGGTGTGGGGTGTAAGATGCAGGTCCTTTTCTAATTTTATACAACTTCTTGTTTTTCCCATTTGTTCTCGCTAATTTGTTCTTGTGTTACTTGTGAATATTGTACTATTTGACTAGGTCTTGTTTTTCTAGTCTGTAATATTTGCCTAACTTTTCTAATTTTAAAATATTTTCCTTAATATAAATGAACATTTCAACATAGAAAATAGAAAAGATCACTTTTCCAATCCTCAGTTTTCTCATCTATAATATGGACATGATAATACTTTTACTGTTTACTTCAAGGGTTGTTGTCAGGAAGTACATTTGAAACCACCAAATTACTAAAGAAATGTGACCTTTGAAATAGATGATTTGAGGACTGGGGTATAAGAGATCCTGAATTGATTAGAAAAAGTGTAGCCATGCACAGACATTATATGGGTAGGAATAGTTCCTTCTCAGTTCTGAGCACACTTGAAAAAAATGCATATGATTAATCTTAGTTTTTAATTGCTTTGGCTTTCCATTCTTTATCTGTACTTATCCATACTCTTTAGGAAAATCACTTTATAATGTTAGCGTTGGGGAGCAGGGGAGCATTTCCACCTAACTTAATGTTGACACCAGGATTTTTTTTTTTCTCCCTCTTTCAACAAATCTTTTAAGTGCTTTTTATGAGACAGTGTGCTGAGTGCTGTGTAATTTTGGTCTGTCTTGGTTCTATGCCCAGTAGAAAACCACACACAATTAGGTACTCCTTACACACCAATGAAGGATCAGTTGTTGGGAGTTGTTACGAAGGGGGCTTATGCCTAGAGATAGATTAAGCATTTATGAAGCCTCACTGTATACCAGGTACTGCACTAATATGAGGAATATATATAAAGAAAAAGAAAGAAAATATCTGCCCTCAAGGAGGATATGTTCTATTAAGGAGAAAACAACAAATAAATTGGAGTTTGGGTAGGAGGGGAAGGAACCTGCCCATCTAGGAGTGATGTCATCTGGGAAATATCACCAATTACTAATCAGAGGAAGAGTCCATATTGTGAAAAGAGATCCTGTGACGGGAAGGGGAGAGATTCTCCTAGAAATTCTGCACTGATCTCTGTTTGCTTTAAGTAAGATATAGAATAGGGATTCTCTGAGAGGCTGCAGACTTGGGGATTCTGAGGAAAGACTTTAGCTGATAATAACTTTGTATTGTTGAACTAGCATTACTTGATATTAGGAACCCCTGGATGGATGACAGGGCTGATCGTGTTGAGCCCTGGGCAGTAAACTTTAGTGGCTCCCTCTCATCTGGAGGACCAGCTATAAAATCCTCTGTTTGACATTAAAAGCCCTCCTATCATCCTGAGCCTACACATATCTCTGCTGTTTTCTTACACCCTATACCTCACCACTCCCTGCTTATCCCCCGAACCTGGGACGATCTCTTTTCTCTTCCTCTCTGCATCCTGGCTTCCTTCAAGTTCCAGCTAAAATTTCACTTCCTGGAGGAAGTGATTCTTCATCTCTTTTACTGCCTTTCCCTCTGTTAATTATTTCCAGTTTGTCTCCTCTATACCTTGCTTGTACCTAGTTCTTTCTAGGTTATCTTCTCATTAGATTGTGAACTCGTGGAGGGCCAATACTGTCTTTAACCTTTTTTTGTTTGTGTGCCTAAAGGCTGCTCCTTTCCCCTCAATATAGTAATTGGTACATACTAGGAGCTTAATACATATGCATCTCATTTTTTGATACCTTTACTTAAAATATCAAGATACTTAAGATACCGTTGTCCTTATTTTAAGTCCTCTCACATGACTTTAGTGATTTTCAAATGAGATTGTAAAAATAATACACAAATGTAATAGATTGTCACAGTTATCTTCAAAATGAGTGCTTCTAAAAGCTGCTTATTGCTGAAGCAATGATTTACTTCAGGCACCCCAATTTCATCTGCGTGAGGTTTCCATCTGCTATGGTCTTAGTCTGTAAATGGTGTTTTTATTATGCGTTGTTAGAAAAAGTCCACCCTTTTCCCTCATGGATACTGACTTCTCTAATCAAGTTCTCCAGAGAGAGTTTTGTTAGTTCTCAGGTGGCATACCTAATGTCCATCCTAAGCCTGCGTATCTAGCTTGGAAGGAACTGCCAGAACCTGTCATCACCCCATCTCAAAGGAGACAATAATTGTTGGAAGAAAAGGAACCTGGTGGTCTAAAGCAGTGTTTGATTTCTAAATCATGTTTTGTGGCGTCTGGCAGTCATTGAAACTTAGCATGCAAGGAGCCTCTGCAGATAATTTGCTCTAGCTGGTATATTTTACAATCCTCAGCAGCACTGTGAAATGTGTGTAGGATGTAGACATTCCCACTGTGGCCTTTGCTCAGTGAAGCTTCTTTACATCTGCCTTAATAATAATTATATGGTACTTTAGCCTTTATCAAGGCTCTCACTTTTAATAGGTTACTTTGTTGACTATCATAGCAAGTCTGTGAAGTAGGTAATCCAAATATGATTTGCATTTAATCTTGAGAAAGCTTGTCCACATCAAGGAACTTGGGTTGGACTAAGGTCTTTTTCAGTTCTCAAATTCTAGTAATTCCAAATGTACTGATTTAGATGCCTAATCTCTTCCTTCTTAGATTAGACTGTAAGGCCCCCAAGTCTCACTGATCTTTTTATCTCATTTTCTACAGTGTCTACATATGGTAGGCATTTAATAATTTTTTTTTTTTGATCAGAGCTCTGCACTTTTAAGAATACATGTAGAGATAATTGTCAATTAACAAAACTTTGTGTTCCATATTTCTTTCCCTTCTTCCTCTTCTTCCCCCTCCCCTAAATAGCAAGCAATCCAATATAGGTTAAATATGTACAATTCTTTGAAATATGTTTCCACATATTGTGCAGTTGTCATACTGCACAAGAAAAACCAGATCAAAAAAGGGAAAAACTGAGAAAGAAACAAAAAAGCAAGCAAACAACCACAAAGGTGAAAATACTATGTTGCGATTCACTTTCGGTTCCCACAGTCCTCTCCAGTGGATGCAGATGGCTCTCTCCATCACAAGTCCAGTGGGATTGGCTTGAATCATCTCATTGTTGAAAAGAGCTGTGTCCCATCATAATTGCTCATCACACAATTTTGTTGTTATTTTGTAATATTCTCTTGATTCTACTCACTTCACTTAGCATCAGTTCATATACGTCTCTCCAGGCCTTTCTAAAACAATAACTTAATCAACTTTTAAATTGATATTTTATTCCTGCTCAGTTTTGGTGACTTTTTATATTCTTATATATAATTTAAAAGCGACTAATAATTGTACATTATTCATTAAAATGTCATTACTCCTGATAGAAACATGCTTTAGGATTGGCAGTTTTTAGGGTAATGCAAATGCAAGTAGGAATCATTAGAAATAATAGTCTCAGCCACACATGTCATTTTAAAATACCATCATGGGAATTGTAAGGCTTACTGTTAGACATGAAAATAAGCTGACCTATTTTTCCCTAGTCACAGAAATGATTTTTTCGTACCATCTTCTGTTAGTAATACATTTTGGACCTAGAATAATTCCTTCACTCTTTCATGTGTGTTGTGTGTTTCTGAAAAGATAAGAAAATTTTAATTGTTAGTGCTCGAGAATTAATTGTTTTAAAAACCAATGTTTGTATTAATTTGTATTAATATCAGGAAATTGAGGATTTGTTATTTTATATCTTTGCTATCAAGCTCAGATTCTAGCAGTAAAATGCTTGCTTGATGTGCTGTAGCTTCTAGGCCCATTTGAAGAGCTCAGTCTTGATTTTGCCTTGGCTCTGAAGTTCCTTGGTGAGGGGTTTAACTGTGTTTTACTTATTGAATAGTCCACAAACATTTAGAATCTCCACTGAATACACTGCATTGTGACTGGCATGGGGAAAAATGGGAAGACTATGGCCATATGACAGGTTTGCCTTTTTGATTTTTTGGTAACTACATTTCCATTGTGTGGTTTCCTTTGTAATCCTATATATTTTATTTTATACATTTAAAAACATGATTCAGAGAAAAGAAGATGGAGATCTCTAGGCTTCTTGAACTGCAAAGGGTTCCAGTTATATGAAAAAGGTTCAAAATCCTTGTTCTAGGAGTCGAGGGGATTAGGGAGCCTCCAGAACACCAGGCTGAGAAATTTGTTTGTACTGAGCAACAATGAAATTTGAGGCAGAGAAATTTCTCACCTGTAATTTGTTTTGATTTGAAAACACCCTTAGGATTTTCCCTTAGCTACCTGGATTCCTGACCAGTTGGAAGCTGCTGAGGAGAAAGCCTGCAGTATAAAGTTTAAGGAAGTACTTTGGCTGAAAACAGCCCCCCTTATTCATCAGTGGAATTTAGTTTCATCCAATGAACATCTTGGCTCAGAGATTTCCCTTCTTTGTTCCGAGTTCTGAATGCTTCAGAACAGGAGCAACTCTGTCATGGTGAAAACTCGGTCTAGTGCCAATTGTAGTCTAGCTGCTGGTCCTGCTTTCTATTCTGAATTCTTATGGATTCATTGTTACTTGGGCTTGAAAACAAACGGAATTCACAGGGGGTGGGACGTGTTTTCCAAACTTGAAATTTGTGAAGCTTGAGGGTATATGCTAAGGAAACATCTTTCATAGTTTCCTTGATTGAGCATTAGGGACGTCACTCTATTTCAGAATCCAAATTGTCCCTTAAGACAGGTCGCTTCCAAAATGGAAATTTTTAGGTTACCCTCTCTCCTTTCCATATTTTACAGTTTTTGTCTTCCTTTCTAGTTCTTTGCCAGGATGCTATACAGTGGGCCTGTTGGATGATACTGTTATGAGGCTGGATACACATGCCCTTTGCCCAAGAATAGCCCATCTGTTTGCATGAGATTAAGTCTTTCAAGTCCAGCTGGCTAAAAGCTTAAATCAGTCTTTCCAAAGCCCCAGATGACCCATTTCAGAGATTTCCTGTACCCTGGAGCCCTCCCATACATATTTCTTGCTTCAAGGAAAGTATATTTTTGCAGCAGGAATTATAGTATAGTAGTCTGGTAAAAGGAGCACTAGATTGGGAATTAAAAGATCCAGTTTCAACTCCATCCTTGTTTCCTCGTTTTCTCCAGGATCAAATATAAAATCCTGGATTCTGAAGTTCTTTATAAACTGACCCCTTCAGACATTATCACTCTTTTTATGCCTTTCTCCCTTTCCCATCCTCTCTAATCCACGACATTGGCCTCTGCCTGTTCCTTGCACATGACACTATCTTCCAGTGCAGAATTTTCTCTGGCTGTCCCCCATGCCTGGAATTCTTTTCCTCCTTATCTCTAGTTCCTGGCTTCCCTGACTTCCTTCAAGTCCCTGCTAAAATCCCACCTTCTGCCAGAAGCGCTAATGCTAGTGCCTTCCCTCTGAGATTATCTCCACTTTATCCTGTCTGTATCTTGTTTGTGCATAGTTGTTTCATATTGCTTACCCAAGCAGTCCTTATTGGGAGCACCACTCCCAATTTCTGGTCAAACCAGATTAAAGTATATTTGGAAAATGTTTAATAAGGTAAATAAAAATACAATAAAACATAGATAACGCTAATATGTGGTTTTCTAAGTCAATATGTGGTTCACAGGGATTCTTATATATCTTTCTGTTTAGTTTGACACCACTAGCCTACCCCCATTAGATTCTGAATTCCTTGAGATCAGGGATCTCCCTGTTTTCTGAGTGAAGTTTTTTGTTTTGTTCCTTGTCCTTTCTTTGGATCCCCAGCCCTTAGCACAGTGCCACTTAGGAAGAAATTGGCATTTATTATATACATCAGTTATGTACAAGGCCTTGTGCTAAGCTCTTCTCACAACTTTGGCAGGTAGGTACTATAATTGTCTCCATTTTAAAGTTGAGGAAACCGAGACAGAAGTGAAAGGCCCAGCACTATCCACTGGCATCCTGAGCGTTGACTGCCTGTCTTTGGCTTTGTTTTCCCAGCACTTAGCATAGTGCCCACATTAACAGAGGAGGCTTCACCAACTGACACATAGTAGGTGTTAATAAATGTTTGTTGACTTGTTGAAATTAGTGGTATGGCCTTGAGCAAGTCCCTTCCCTTGTGTATGGGTCATTTTCCTCATTGGTAAAGTGCCTGGGTCACAGGATCACCAATTCAGTATTGGAGGATCTAGTTCCCTCATCTGAAGATGGTAGGAAGCTTCAAGTTCATTGAATTCCTCCCGAGTCTTTTACATTTGAGGAAATTGAGATCTCCCAGTTAAACAAGAGAGCGGAATTGGAGCCTAGATTCTCAGACTCCAAATCCAACAAGAGAAATACTTGGGTTTACATTTGTTGTTGTGAAAAGAATGCTCTATAGAGGCTAAAGAGTCCAGATTTTCCTACGTTTTATTTTTTTACTTTGTATCACACTAAAGGATGTGGCAGGAATGAAATGTGGTATTTTTTGCTAAAACCTTCCATTCAGACATTTAATTTGAGGGGAGAGAAATTAGGAAAGAATGTGGAATTAGAAAGCCAATCATCAAAGTTGTGTGAGATCACATAAAAGTGAAAGCCCACAACCTGCCCTAATGGACTTGGCTTTCAACATTTTTTCCCCCTAGGCTTTTCCTCCCAGCCAGATAGACCGACTCCTCAGAACTTACCACTTCTCTATTTCCACTCCTGCTATTTCCCTTCCTTGGATTGCTCTCCCTCTTAGGACTGTAAATTCTTCTGAAATGAGCCTCACAAATGCTTTATTCTGCATTTTACTTGCAGTAAGAATTCTGTTTCTCAGACTGCTGACACACAGTCTCCTGTCCTCAGGTGGGCAGGAAGTCATTGCACTCCGGAACAACCCATTCTTCCTTTACCTGGCCAAATCCGGTCCCTGCTTCTCTGAGAAGCACCTCTCTGATCAGCCAAGTCTGAAGTATTCTTCCTTGTCTTGTATTCTCAGAATGTCATTTCCTAGTCTCCATTTGACATCATTTATTACTGTCTTGTGTTGTTAGGTAGGTGCTTCAGAAGTGTTCAGACTGAAAAAATACTGGAGGGTTCATTGAATTTTATGTCTTAAAAACATGCATTTGAAATGGAACTGACTAAGCCTTCAGAAAAAGGAATGTGTGGGCTCTTTCCTTCTTCCTTAGTGCTTTCATAGAATGATTTCTTCTTTTGAAACATGGAGAGTAAAGTTCATCTAACTCCAGCTTCCTTTTGTAAGCCTGGTGTTAGTGTTCTGCCCAGTACCTTCCTCCTCCTGGTATTTAGCTCTTTCTCCTTGTGTCATGGTGTTGGTAGTATGGCTTCATCTCACTTCATCAAGCATTCAATTAGCACCTGCTGTGTGTCAGGCATCATACTAGGTACTAGGTGTGCCAAAGAGAAGTGGAGAACAGAGTCTGTGTCCTACTTAGCTACTTGTCCCTCATGACAAACACAGCGCCTTGCTCAGAGAAGGCATTTTGTAAGGGCTGAATTTAAGCTAATACTTGCAAGTAATAGGAAAATTTAAAGCTATTGGGACTAGGACCCTTAGAGGTCATAGCTTCTGGACTTCTCATTTGACAAAGGAGAAGATTCACAAGATTATCCGTCAACCCATTGTTAAAGCTAGGATTAGAATCCTAACTTCTTGAGGCAGGAAATGGCACTCCTCTTCCATAGGAGTTGCTCTCCTCAACAGAGCAAAGACGGCCTTGTGTGTTGATGATGCCTTATCAGCAGCCCAGGCACGGCCAGTCTCTTGGGTGTGTGACTTCTAAGACTATGTGACTGAACTTGCACATTTTTATAAGGTCATAGTATTTAATGATAGACTGAACCTTAGACATCAGCCTTTGAGCAAACTGAAACCTAAATGACTTGCCATCCTCACCCAGGAGTAATAGAAACAGGATTCAGTGCCAATACTTCTGATTTCCATTCCTGGGTCCCTCTTTCCTTTGACCCTGACAGTAGTAGGCCATTCCTATTTGTCACATCCTTCCTTGAAAAAGAACTCTTTATGGGCATGCCATTGTCATTGAGTCTTAGTGCCCAAAGTACAACTTAAGCCTCCATTTGGTGTCCCAATGCCAGTGACTACTCTGTTTCCTCCTGTTACTGTGTAACATCATCATGCATTTCCTGATTCCATGGATTACTTTGTGTTTAAGCAAGAATTCTGAAAATCCTACTAAAATTTTTTCTGGGACATTTTTGTTCGTAGTTGGTTGTTCTATATGCACATATTTGCTTCTAAACACCAGCTCTAAGTGGTTTCCCCTTTATTTCCCAGCAGAAATAGCTCGGTAAAAATGAGAATAATAAAACACACTTTTGAAAAACTGTTTACTCTGTGTGGCTGCCTCCTCTCAAAAGCATCAGGCTGGCAAGTGATCCCCCCAGGTTATCTAATATAGGCATTTAAACTCCCCACCAGTCACATGTGAGATATACTCATGTACCTCTTAATTTCTTGCGGGTCTTTAAGCAGTTGATTGAGCCCTCTGGGATCTCCATCCAACAGTGACAGACCTCAGAGGCAGTAGAGTCCTGCACCTATATCATACAAAGCAGAAACTGAAGCCCAAGGACAAAGAGCTGGCTTAGGATCCCCCAGACCAAAAGGGTAAAGCTGTGGTTCAGATCTAGAGCTTCCTAAGCCTTCCTACCAAAGCTCACCATGCTGCCCCTCATGACACCAGGGATACTGCCCTCAGTCAGACAGCACAGTTCCGAGGATCGTAGCTTGTTCTGGTTCATGGGCACAGGTAGTAAGGGTCCTCTCAGGATGAGAAAAAAGAGCCGTTTTTCTTGATTGGGATTCCCTGTAGCTGCCTGGGCTCAGTGAGTCGCACCATGGGCTGTCTGTGGTGTGGGAAGGGGAGCAT
Source organism: Sminthopsis crassicaudata (assembly GCF_048593235.1). Lineage (NCBI taxonomy): Eukaryota > Metazoa > Chordata > Mammalia > Dasyuromorphia > Dasyuridae > Sminthopsis > Sminthopsis crassicaudata. Next base: position 639,447,525 of record NC_133619.1, on the reverse strand, counting down.
TCACTTTCGTTTCCATTCCACAAACCTGCCCTTTCCAGGGATGCAGAGTGCACTTGTCTGGACTAGATCTCCCTTTCTGGGAGAGAGGACCCCCGGCTCTGACCGCAGGGGGACCAGCCAGTCTTTGCTTCCTGTCAGACACTGGTTTAATGGCGAAATTTTTTATTAATTGAGCATTTGCAGCGTACAGCCAAGGAGGGGTTCTGAAGAACAGGCCGGATCTGACATGTAACAATCATGTTAGAAGTGTGTCTCTGAGAGGTGGGAAAAAAAACCCCAAAGGTGGGTCATTTCAGCCTGGAGGAGAGGGAATCAGAAAAGACTAATTAGGGAGGAGGGGCAGAAGGGAGAAGGTGCGTGTGTAAGTGCACACCTGTGTGTTTGTAGGGGGCATAGGGAGAGTAGGGGATGAGATTGGACAGTTAAACTGGTGTCTTCATTGTGCGGGGCCTTGTATGTCAGAGGAATTGGACTTGTCTTTTCAGAGGAAGTATTGAGTTAGCAGTAGCAGCCAAGGGGTGCCACAGCACAGAATGTGGGGCCTGGAGTCAGCAACTCATCGTCCTGAGTTCAAATTCAGCCTCAGACACTTCCCAGCTGGGAGACCCTGGACAAGTCACTTCACTCTGTCTGCCTTGGTTTCCTCATTTGTAAAATGAGCTGGGGAAGGAAAGACTACTCCAGTGTCTTTGCCAGGAAAACCCCAATGGAATCAGAAAAATTTGGATGAGACTAAAAGAAGCAGACAACAAATAGGTACCAAAGTAATATTGAAAACGACACTAAAAGGCAGCCGTGCTTGATCACTGATAGCTTCCAGTCTTGCTGCAGGAATAGACACATTACATGCGCTTCCCTCCCCTCTGGAGAAGTAGGAGGATGTTGGTGTGAACTTGGGTACACTGTCAGACATAGTTACTCTGTCATTTGGTTTTGCCTTTGTTATTATATTTGATTTTTTTTTTTTAAAAGGAAGACGGGAAATGTGTGTATCTCAACAGGTTTTGCTTTACTGTTTGTTATGGGGAGAGTTCAATGAGAGGAGTGTGTTAAGAAGTGACTGATGTATAAAGAAAAGACATCAACAAAACTTAAAAATAAAAATGCTGAGAGTAAGAATCACTTCCCAGAGAGTAGATCAACAGACATTTATTAAATGCCTATCTTGTGCCAGGAACTGATGCTTAGTCATTAGAGGTAGAAAAATAACATTGAACAGTCTCTACTTTCAAAGGACTCTCACATTCTACCAGGAAAATACATACTACATAGTCATAGATCACTATATAATGAGTACCCCAAAAAACCTAAAATGGCCTTGCAGTCTCATCCTTTTTATCACAGTGTGATCCCTAGTTCCTTGGGTCTCCTTTTCCACTCCTCTGCCACCAACATTGCAGAAGAAATAGAAGAGTATTGAGGGCAATTTTGTATTTTTCTTTGTTTCATGGGTTATTACCAAAGAAAAGTAATCCTGGGCAAGTCACTTGACCCCAATTGACTCAGCAAAAACAAATAAACAAAGAATTTGTGTGTCACTTAACCTCTTGGTCCCTTATTTCTTCCTATGTAAAATGAGATGGACTAATGATTTCTAAAGGTCTTTCTAGTTCTGGATCTAGCATCCTGAGACATTTAACTTCTCTGGACCTCAGTTTTCAACTTCGTAAAATGTTAAATGAGAGTTGGACTAGATGACCACTGAGATCACCTCTTGACTTTAAATGAAGAATTCTATACATTCATTGATTGCCAACCTATTGTTGTTCAGTATTTCTTGTACTTTGTGAAAATGGTCTTTGGAAAACATCTTCACCAACAGTGTGGTAATCCTTCTTTTTCTTTTGTCAACTTTACCAGTAGAAACCTATTATTTGCATTTTTCTAATTATTCACGATTTGGATATGGCAATAGACAGCTTCAACATCTTCTTTCTTCTTTTTGTATGTGAGGCAATTGGGGTTAAGTGATTTGCTCAGGGTCACTCAGTTAGGAAGTGATAAGTGTCTAAAGCCATATTTGAACTCAAATTCTGACTCCAAGGCCAATGCTCTATCCACTGCCCCTAAATTTTTCTTTAGAAAATTCCCTGTTCATATCTTGTCATCATTTATTAATTGGAAGATGTCTTTTATTCTTATGCATTGGCATAAGAAATCATAAGATTTTGATAAAATCTATCAAAAATAAATAGATAAATCTATCAAAAATAGATAGATCAAACTTGCTGCAATCATATTTTTTCCCCCTAGTTAACTTTTTCAAAATAAGAATAAACATTAAAGAACCAGCAAATTCATTTCAGGCAATGCATCTGTCTAACTTTGATGGAGTTACTACTAAATCACATTTCTTTTCCTTAAAAAGGAAATCAGCCTATGTTCTTGGTTCTGTTTGATAAACAAAATTGAATCATTAAGAAATTAGGATTTACCAGAGACATATAGGAACGTAGGGTAAATCTGGTACTACTAGTTGGCATTTCATAATTTGTCAAGTTAGAGACTTGAGAATGGTTTATATCATTTGGAGGATAATTTTAGTGAGAATCATTTACATGGCTTTTGTATTTATAAAGCATTTTCCTCATATAATATCACAAAGTAGATTATGAAAATGTTTTATAAGTGAGAAAACTGAATGGTAGGACAGAGGTGTTAAAATCATGCTGTAGTCCAAATCAGATCAAAATATAATTGAGAAATATTTAACAAATCTAAAAATACAATACAACATGGCTGACGTTTGCCATTTTCTATGTCAGTATGTGACCTCACAGATCTCTTTGTATTTGGATATGACATTATTTCCAAAGAGTTATGAACTTGTTTGGTCCAAAGTGTTTCCAGTTTTGTTTCCTCATCAAGGAACAAACTCCTGCCTTGAAAAAGAGGTCTGTTATTCTGGCAATCCGGATTCCCTTGATGCCCTAGATGATAATTCTAGTTGAGACTTGAATGATTTGTTTCAAGTAAAACAAAATTTTCCTACTTGGAGAATCTTACAGCTGGAAGGAATCTCCAAGGTTATTATCCAGCCCAAACTCTCCCTAAAATGCAAATCCTTTTCTTTATCTAGCCTCTAATTGAATTCTTCTAATATTGAAGAACCAACTACCAGTGAGGAAACCATTTTTGGACAACTCTAATTGTTAGGGGTTTTTTTATTATTGTGAGTCAACATCTGCCTCCTTGTAACTTTTCCTCACTAGTGTTATTTCTACCCCTAAATTGAAGCAGAAATGTCCCATTGGTAAACTAGAATGTAGTTAGTGCTTACTATGTGACATTGCTTTAAACTCTTGGAATACAAAGACAAAGCAACAACAGCTCTGCTCTTAAGAAACTCTCATTCTATTATTGTTCTGTTAGAAATGACCAGCAGGATGATTTCAGAAAGGTCTGGAGAGACTTACATGAACTGAGCAGAACCAGGAGATCATTGTACACTTCAACAACAATTCTATATGATGATCAATTCTGATGGGTGTGGCCCTCTTCAACAATGAACCAAATGGGTTCCAATCGTTCAGTAATGAAGAGAACCATTTATACCCAGTGAAATAATGATGGGAAATGAGTGTAGACTACAATATAAGCATTTCCACTCCTGTTACTGTCCACTTACATTTTTGTTTTCCTTCTCAGGTTATTTTTACCTTATTTCTAAATCCAATTTTTCTTGTGCAGCAAGATAAATGTATAAATATATATACATATCGGATTTAACATATACTTTAACATATTTAACATGTATCGGTCTAACTGCCATCTAGGGGAGGGGAAACGTTGAAACACAAAGTTTTGCAAGGGTCAATGCTGAAAAATTATCCATGCATATGTCATAAATAAAATGCTATAATAAAAAAATTTTTAAAAGATCAAAAAAAAGAAACTCTCTAACAGAGAAGACAATTAGATGTAGAAATCATATTAAATTTAAAATATAGAATAGATGGAAGGTACCCTTAGAGGTTAAAGTGCTAGTTGGCACTTTTCGAGGAAGTGGCAGTAGAGCTGAGTCTTAAAGGAAACCAGAGCTTGTATGAGGTAAGGAAGGAGAGCTTTCCAGCCGTTCAGGACAGTCAGTACAAAGATAAGGCAGGAGATGGATTATCCTGTATGTTAAATGACAAGTTGTCTAGTGGGGCTAAAACATAAGAGTCAATGAAAGGGAGTCATGTGTTAAAAGGCTAGCAAGATGGAAAGAGGCCATTTTCATTTTTTTAATATAAAAAATATTTTTCAATTAGCAAGCATTTTTTTTCTTCCACCTCCTTTCCCCATTGGAAGAATAAAAATAAAAACAAAGTTTTTGTAATATATGCATAGATAAGCAATACCATATTAGCCATGTCAAAAAATATTTGTCTTCTTTTGCACCTTGTCACTCCTCTGTCAGAAGGTATGGATAATATTCTTTATTCTCTGTCCTCTGTAATCTTGGGTGATCATTGCATTTAGCAGGAGTTCCTAAGTTTTTCAGTTATCATTTTTACAAAGTTGTTATAGTAAAAATTGATTTCCTGGTCCTGCTCACTTCACTCTGCATCAGTTCATACAGGTCTTTCTAGGCTTCTCAACCTATTTCTGTCATCATTTCTTACAGCACAATAGTATTGCATTATATTCATAGACAATCGCTTTTTAGTTCTTTGCTGCCACAAGAAAAGCTCTTAAAAATATTTTTGTACATATGGCTCCTCTTCTCCTCTCTCTCCCCCCCCCTTTTCTTTAGTCTTTAGGGTAAAGGCATTATATGGGTGGTACCTTGACTGAGTCAAGTCAAAAGTCAGGTATAAGTTTGTTCTTTTATGGCCTAGTTCCAAATTGTTTTCCAGAATGCAACTGGAATGGTCATGGTTTCATCAGTACAGCTGCTTTTCTACAACCTGGAAAGTAGCTTTTTAAACTTGTGATACCTCTCCAGATAGTTAAAGATAGTCATCCTGTATTCAGAAACATGTCCTTCCAATCATATTCTTTTTCTCCAGGCTAAATCCTGTTCTTTCCAACTTATTCTTGTGTTACATAGGTTTTGAGTTTTCTCCCCATCTTGGTCGATTCCTTCTAAACATATTCTACATGTTGTGGTGGTTCCCATCTCCTCCCCCCTCCCTCCCAGCATTAATAGATAAATTCTTTTTGTAAAAGAGTTCCTAGTGTAGTGATTAGAGCAAGGGTTCTAGGTTGGGCCTCTGTTCATGTGGATCAGTGATGTCACTTTTTGAGTCTCAGCTTCCTTTTCTTTTTTTTTTTTTTTTTAAATTAATTTTATAATTATAATTTTTTTTTGACAGGACATATGCATGGGTATTTTTTTTTTTTTACAACATTATCCCTTGTATCCATTTTTCCAAATGATGATCTGATTCTGCTCATTTCACTCAGCATCAGTTGATGTAAGTCTCTCCAAGCCTCTCTGTATTCATCCTGCTGGTCATTTCTTACAGAATAATAATATTCCATAACATTCATATATCATAATTTACCCAACCATTCTCCAATTGATGGACATCCATTCATTTTCCAGTTTCTAGCCACTACAAAAAGGGCTGCCACAAACATTTTGGCACATACAGGTCCCTTTCCCTTCTTTAGTATTTCTTTGGGATATAAACCCAGTAGTAGCACTTCAGCTTCCTTTTCTTAATGAGATGTACTGTTATTTGCATTACCTACAGAAGAGTCATACAGAGAACACTTTGTAAACCATAAAGTTCTATAAAAATGTGAACTGTGGATTTTGCAAACCATAAAGTATAATGTAAATGAGTAATGATGTTGACCAGAGCAAGATCATGCGAAATTACCATTTCCTTTATAGTAGACGTTCCTGCTAATTATGTAGCTGAAGATTGTTTTTAGCCTTTGGCTGCCTAATAATGTTTTGGTGAACTTAGTTTTAGATGATTTGACATTTTAAAAAAATTTAGTGAGATTTTAAAAATTTACTTCAATGCTCACACAGGTTTCTTGCTTATTTTCCATTTAGCATAAAGAGAAAACCCAATTTTTTTCTCTTGTTTCATTTCTTCCTACTGAGGCAGAAATCCTCTTACTGCTGCTTTAGGTTGTTATGAGGTATTTACTTGCATTCATTGATTTTCCTCTCTCGACTAGTTTAATGACTTCTTTCTAGCCATTGTCTAGCTAATTTGTATTTCTATACAGAGTTGGCCTCCATGACCTTTTAGGAAGCAGCATCTTTGATGGCATTGCTTAGGGTGGATAGCAATGATCCCAGGCTGTCCCCAAATAAGATAATGAAATTGGATATAGACCATTTGGTCTCTTCAGCAGGTCATTTCTTTCATTCCCACTGCTACAAAATTGTAAGAATGTTGGGCTTTTTTACAAGTTGTAAATTGAATTTGAAAGACAATTTGTAAGGTTTATTTATTTAAAATTTTGTTCATCATGGTAATTTCCAGAGATGGTGAATATTGCCGTGCTAATAATTAGCTGATGATTATTCTCGAGTCTTTGAATTATAACTCTGAATTGGTTAGAACTTTAGTCATGTAATCCAGCTTCTACAGCCCTCTTGTAGTCCTTTTGTGAATACTTCTAGTAAAATCTGCTTCCCTGTATTTTTCATATGTTGATTTTAGCATTACTTTTTGATATGGCAATAGGAAAAGGCTATTGAGCATAGAGTCAAAATAGGAACTCACATTTTAGCTTTGTTTCTGTCTGACCCTTGTGTTGGACACAAGTTTTTTTCTGGGCTTTGGCTTTTTCTAACGAAAATAAGAAGAGGGCTTCTTAACTTTTTTAGGCAGTCACAAACCCCTTGAGTGGTTTGCTAAAAGCTTAGGACTCCTCAAACTATTTAAATGCATAAAACACAATTACAAGTTATATGGAAATAAATTATCAAAATATTTTTTTAAATGTTTGTGAACACCAGGATATGAGGATTCCTGGATCTGGAATCTTTGGACCCTCTTAGCTTTAAATTCTTTAATCCTAAACAGAGTAAAACCATTCCTTTTTTTTGCAAACTCAATTCAGTTCAACAAATGTGCTACTTTGAGCAAGATACCATGTCAGAAGCTGGGGACACAAATAATAAGGACAAATATTAGAAGACAGTGATCATCTTCCTCCATGTCTTCCCTTCTCTTGGTTATGTAGCCAAAATTCTTTCAACTATTTCAACTAAAATCATTGACATGATTTTAAGGCCCTTCCCCATCCTGGTTTCGTTTTTGTAGTACTATTGAACTGATCACACTTTACTTGAAATATCATCTTACCCGGGCAGAATATCTAAATAAGGTGCATTATAAATGATAAGATATGATCATTGGTTATTGGCAGCCAAAACACATATGTCCTTGATCAGTTATTCTTACAAAAGAAATGTTCTTCTTTTGTAAAGAAATTAAATATTTAAGTTCTCAGAATATTAAATATTGGGATCCTTTTAGGAGACGTTTATAATAGTTGTCATTTGATAACTGTACTCTGATTTCAGAATTATAATGCTGACTGTGTCTCTGTTTTGTTTTTTGTCCTGTAGGGAAGTGCTGGCTGTTGAGAGATGAGAAACTTTGCTGGTACAGAAGCACTATGAGAACAGTCTGTCCTCCTGTTCGGGCTGTTTGCCTGCATTGGTAACGACTGCTCTTCCCTTGACCAGTGGGGAAGCTGTACTAGACACTGGAAGATACGAATCATCTTGAAAGTGGTTGACCCTGGCAGGATGTGTCGACGATGATGATGGCAAGGAAGCAAGATGTCCGCATTCCCACCTACAATATCAGTGTGGTGGGATTGTCGGGGACAGAGAAGGAGAAGGGACAGTGTGGCATTGGGAAGTCTTGCCTGTGCAATCGTTTTGTTCGCCCCAGTGCTGATGAATTTCATTTGGACCATACCTCTGTCCTCAGCACCAGTGACTTTGGTGGGAGGGTTGTCAATAATGACCACTTCTTGTACTGGGGGGAAGTGGGGCGTTCACTGGAGGACTGTGTGGAATGTAAGATTCACATTGTGGAGCAGACTGAATTTATTGATGACCAGACTTTCCAGCCTCACCGGAGCACTGCCCTGCAGCCTTACATCAAGAGAGCTGCAGCCACCAAACTTGCATCAGCAGAGAAGCTCATGTATTTTTGCACTGACCAGCTGGGGCTGGAACAAGACTTTGAACAGAAACAAATGCCAGAAGGAAAGCTGCTGATCGATGGCTTTCTTCTCTGCATCGATGTGAGCCGGGGCATGAACAGGAACTTTGATGATCAGCTCAAGTTTGTTTCCAACCTTTATAATCAACTGGCCAAGACAAAAAAGCCTATAGTGGTGGTTCTGACAAAGTGTGATGAGGGAGTAGAGCGGTACATTCGAGATGCACATACTTTTGCCTTAAGCAAAAAGAATCTCCAGGTTGTGGAGACTTCAGCTCGATCTAATGTGAATGTGGACTTGGCTTTTAGCACTTTAGTGCAGCTCATTGATAAAAGTCGGGGGAAAATGAAAATCATCCCTTACTTTGAGGCTCTGAAGCAGCAGAGCCAGCAAATAGCAACTGCAAAAGACAAGTATGAGTGGCTAGTGAGCCGCATCGTGAAAAGCCACAACGAGAATTGGCCGGGCGTCAGCCGAAAGATGCAATCTTCTCCCGAGTACCAGGACTATGTCTACCTCGAGGGCACACAGAAAGCCAAGAAACTCTTCCTACAGCACACTCACCGTCTCAAGCATGAACACATTGAGCGGCGCAGAAAGCTGTATCTTGCAGCTCTCCCACTGGCTTTTGAAGCTCTCCTCCCCAACCTTGATGAGATTGACCACTTGAGTTGCATCAAAGCAGAAAAACTATTGGAAACCAAGCCAGAATTCCTAAAGTGGTTTGTTGTGCTTGAAGAAACACCTTGGGATACCACCAGCCACATTGACAACATGGAAAATGAACGGATACCTTTTGACTTAATGGAGACTCTGGCTGCTGAGCAGCTGTATGAGGCCCATTTAGAGAAGCTGAGGAATGAGAGGAAAAGAGCCGAGATGCGAAGGGCTTTCAAAGAAAACCTAGACACGTCTCCTTTCATAACTCCTGGGAAGCCTTGGGAAGAGGCTCGTAGTTTTATCATGAATGAAGATTTTTACCTGTGGCTGGAAGAATCTGTATATATGGATATCTACAGCAAACACCAAAAACAGATTATAGACAAAGCCAAGGAAGAATTTCAGGAACTACTTCTAGAATATTCTGAGTTGTTCTATGAACTAGAACTTGATGCTAAACCTAGTAAGGAAAAGATGGGTGTCATTCAAGATGTATTGGGTGAAGAGCAGCGATTTAAAGCACTGCAGAAGCTACAAGCAGAGAGGGATGCTCTCATCTTAAAGCATATTCATTTTGTGTATCACCCAACCAAGGAGACCTGTCCCAGCTGCCCGATGTGTGTAGACTCCAAAATTGAACACTTAATTAGTTCTCGGTTCATCAGACCTTCTGATCGCAATCAGAAAAACTCACTTTCCGATCCCAACATAGATCGGATCAATCTGGTTATTCTTGGCAAGGATGGTCTTGCTAGAGAATTGGCGAATGAGATTCGAGCTCTGTGTACAAATGATGACAAGTATGTGATAGATGGCAAAATGTATGAACTTTCTCTGAGGCCAATTGAGGGGAATGTCCGACTTCCTGTAAATTCTTTCCAGACGCCAACCTTTCAGCCCCATGGTTGTCTCTGCCTTTATAATTCAAAGGAGTCTCTCTCTTATGTTGTGGAAAGTATCGAAAAAAGTAGAGAGTCAACACTTGGCCGTAGGGACAATCATTTGGTTCATCTTCCCTTGACACTAATATTAGTTAACAAGCGAGGAGACACTAGTGGTGAAACACTGCATAGCTTAATACAGCAAGGCCAACAGATTGCCAGCAAGCTGCAGTGCGTCTTTCTGGATCCAGCTTCTGCTGGCATCGGTTATGGGCGCAATATCAATGAGAAGCAAATTAGTCAAGTTTTGAAAGGACTTTTGGACTCAAAGCGTAACTTAAATCTTGTCAGTTCAACGGCTAGCATCAAAGATTTGGCTGACATCGATCTACGGATTGTAATGTGTCTAATGTGTGGAGATCCATTTAATACAGATGACATTCTTTATCCTGTTCTCCAGTCCCAAACATGTAAGCCTTCTCAGGGCGGCAGCAACAACTCGGTTTTACTTGAATTACCAATAATAGGACCCCACAAAAAGCGCATCGAATTGTCAATTCTTTCATACCATTCCTCATTTAGCATTAGGAAAAGCCGATTGGTTCATGGGTACATAGTTTTTTATTCAGCCAAACGGAAGGCCTCCTTGGCTATGTTACGTGCCTTTCTTTGTGAAGTGCAGGACATCATTCCCATTCAGCTTGTAGCTCTCACTGACTGCACAACCGATGTTCTGGACAATGACCTGAGCCGGGAACAGTTGACCGAAGGAGAGGAGATAGCCCAAGAGATTGACGGAAGGTTCACTAATATCCCCTGTAGCCAGCCTCAGCATAAACTGGAGATCTTTCATCCGTTTTTCAAAGATGTGGTAGAGAAGAAGAACATCATTGAGGCTACTCATATGTATGATAATGTTGCTGAAGCCTGTAGTACTACTGAGGAAGTCTTTAACTCTCCCCGTGCTAGCTCCCCTCTCTGCAACTCCAATCTTCCTGACTCTGAAGAAGACATTGAACCTTCATCCTATAGTCTCTTCCGAGAAGATACATCCTTGCCCTCTTTGTCCAAAGATCATTCTAAGCTTTCCATGGAGCTAGAGGGAAATGATGGTCTGCCTTTCTTTTCAAACCTTGAGAGTAAGCTCAACAACAAAGTACCTCCACCAGTGAAACCAAAGCCTCCTCTCCATTATGAAATAAAAGGGGATCTGTCTTATCTGGACCAAGGGCATAAGGATGCCCAGAGGAAGTCAGTGTCTTCTAGCAGCTGGCTCCCTGCTGATGGATTTGATCCTTCAGATTATGCAGAGCCGATGGATGCTGTGGTCAAGCCACGCAACGAGGAGGAAAATATCTACTCTGTGCCACATGACAGTACCCAAGGCAAAATCATCACCATCCGGAACATCAACAAGGCCCAGTCCAATGGAAGCGCTAACGGCTCTGACAGCGAAATGGACACCAGCTCTTTGGAGCGAGGGCGCAAAATGTCTATGGTGAGCAAACCCGTATTGTACAGGACGCGGTGCACGCGCCTCGGGCGCTTTGCCAGCTACAGGACCAGCTTCAGTGTGGGCAGTGACGACGAGCTGGGGCCCATCCGGAAAAAAGAGGAGGACCAGGCCTCCCAGGGATACAAAGGGGACAATTCTGTGATCCCTTATGAAACAGATGAAGACCCGAGGAGACGGAACATTCTGCGCAGTCTCCGAAGGAACACTAAGGTAATGTGTTCACCTTTGGGGAAAGTGGGGGGATTGGTCAGGTGTGGAATTTATCTTGGGATGCATCGTGCTGTCTAGAACTAAACCTTCCACATGTTAGGCCTTTGACCAGTGTTAATTGAATGAGTGTTTGTTCCCTGATAGCCCGGAAGTGATTTTGATCTAAACGAGTATCTTCTAAACCCACCGCTAGACTCTCCATAGAGGAGTGCCATATAGCAGTTAGTTGAGTAAAATGGAAAGACTTTTTCCAGGGAACAGAAGCTCCATAGTGGAGAATTTACTGATTAAATATTTGTTCATTTGTTAAATCTACAGTAGACATCTTCAATTTAATGTGTCCACAGTGGAACTCATTATCTTTTCCTCCCAAACCTTTCTCCCGTACTACTTTCCCTTATTGTAGATTGTAAGATTATCCTCCCAGTCCCTCAAACTCATAACGCAGGAACCATCGTGGATGCTTACCCTCTTGTCACCCCCACCCATATTCAATCTATAATCAGGGCCTATTGATTTCTCCTTGGAAACATCTGTTGAATACACACTACTCTTACGCTGTCCTGATCCTAGCTCAGGACATCATCATCTCATTTCTGAACTGTTGCAGTAGCTGCTGGTGGATCTGTCTGCCCACTAATTCATCCTCCATTTAGTCACTGAAATGATTTTCCTAAAGCACAGGTCCGATCATGTCCCACTAAGTAAACAAACCCTCTTTCTCAATAAACTCCAGTGGCTTCCCATCACCTCTAGGATTAAGTACAGAATTCTCTGTTTGGCATTCAGAGCTGTTCAGAATTTGCCCTCTCCTACCTTTCCATTTTTCTCAAATCTTAGCTGGAAGGGGATCCTAAAATGTAGAACTCAAAGAAGCAGAGTTAGAAGACTTTCTGAAGCCTTGAATATTGAAATAAACCATTGAAATGGTCTGCAAGGAGGTCTTTCACTGAGACAGGCTTGAAGGCGGTCAGAATGAACAGAGCACAGGCTTAACCTTGTATGAAAGACTATGTAACATTCTGAAGCAGTGTCGAATCCTAGAGACCTTAGCTATCCTCTAGCTCACTTTGTACCTGAAGCATAAAATATTCCATCAGCATCTCCTGAGATATTGGCTACTGAAATATTTTTGTCTCTGGTTAATTTTGTTCTGTTGAAGCTGTTCAGAGCTTTGTCTAGGGACAAACCTTTAAGTCATTTGAAATTCTTGAAGCTCTTTTTCATTGGCTTTGGATTAACCTGTAGAGGACAGCTAATTCAGAAGGTCAGGTCACTCATCTTGTGGTTGGGGTGGGTTGTGTGTGTGGAGGTAGGTGGTCATATATCTGCATATATTGCTTTAAATAGAGCATTCTGACTGCTTCCCTTTTGTTAAGGGATCGTTTTATTCAGCACCCCAAAGTAATAAATTGTTTCTGCCTCAGTGCGTGCCTGAAAACACCAGGATGTTAGGCACATGAGAGTCAGAGGCCTAGTTGACCTCCTGAGCTAGTCAGCAGCTGGTCAGGAGCTGCTTTGCCTGGTACATCTTCTCTGTCTCACAGAGTAGGCCATATGCTAAACTTCTACATAGGGTTATGTGCTCCCTGGCAGAAGTTTGTCAGGATGCCTGATGCAAGTAATGGTGCATCTCCAGCCCCATAAGGCAATCTATATCCCAATCTGCATTGAATAGCTAGTACTCTCATGGCCATTCAGCAACACATCCCACTAGCTCCTTGCTTTGATTTCAACCCCACAAACATCATGACTCTCCCGGTAGAGCTCATCATCCTGGAGATTATTTCAGTTTAGCCTTTTCTTGAGACCCTCAGTTCCTGTGCTTTTCACATTGGAGGGCTGTAGGAAGTAAATAAAAAATGTTCACTTTGTCCAAGACCTTCATACTTGCCCCTCTGTCCTTTCCAGTTTCTTACACCTTACTTCCCCACACACATATTCTTCCATATAGTGATACTAGCCTTCTGGCCGTTTTTCAGACAAGACGAGATCCTCCATCTCTTAGCTCTGAGTGTGGTGCTCTCTCCCTACCTTCCTTGAAGCCCCAACTAAAATCTTATTTTCTCCTGAAAGCCTTCTCCGAGCCTCTTTAATTCTAGTGCCTTCCTTCTGCTAGTTACTTCCTGTTTATCTTGTATCTACCTGTTTGCATTGCCTTCTTTGAAGTCAGGGCATGTTTTTTGCCTTGTGTCCCATACACCACTTGTGTGCCCGGCACACAGTAGGTGCTTTACAAATATTGAGTGATTGATAGTAGGGGTAGACCTGTTGAAAACAGCATTTACTCCTGTTGGCTCCTTCTCTCTGGACGTACCTGGGAGATGTCATTCACATGCAGCCTCCTGGGACAGTTGCCACCACTGAGGCCCCTTTCTGCAACTCCAGAATTGTAGAATTGCTAGAGGCCTCAGGTGAAGTGATTTTCTCAAGGTTACACACAGTACCAAGTGTGCTTAAGGTCAATATTAGGCACTGATCAGGTGCCAGGTGCTATGCCAAGTCTGAACCCAAGTCTTCCCAATTCAGGGGCCCCTTTTGATGCACTTATTTTGTTTTTTTAGCTTTAGTTTTTCCAGTGGTAAAATGAGTTAGTTGGACTATGCCCAAGGCTTTTCTTCTTTCCTTTTGTTTCTATAATTTTGATGTGAGAGCCTAAATAGCCCTATCTGCTGCAGTCACCTCTAGCTTGTCAAAGCTGTTTTTGTATGATGATGCTGGAATTGAAATGTTTTGGGGTTTTTAGCATTTTAAATTTTTAAACTTTCCTTTTTTATTATTAGTTTTTTTTAAATTAAAGCTTTTTATTTTCAAAACCTGGATGGATGATTTTTCCTTTTTTCTTTTTCTTTTCTTTTTTCTTTTTTCTTTTTTCTTTTTTCTTTGTTGTTGTTGTTGTTGTTGTTGTTGTTGAGCCAAGTGGGGTTAAGTGACTTGCGCAGGGTTACATGACTAGGAAATGTTGTGTCTGAGGCCAGATTTGAACTCAGGTCCTCCTGGCTTTAGGGCTGGTGCTCTATCCACTGCATCTAGCTGCCCCCAGGATGGATAATTTTTCAACATTGACCCTTGCATAGCCTTGTGTTCCAAATTTTCTTTTTCTTCCCCCTACCTCCTCCCCTAGATGGCAAACAACACAATATATGTTAAATCCAATATGTGTAAACATATTTATACAATTATCTTGCTGCATAAGAAAAATAAGATCAAAAAGGAAAGAAAATGAGTAAGAAAATAAAATGTAAGCGAACAACATCAAGAAAGAGTGAGAATGCTATGTTGTGATCCATGCTTAGTTCCTATAGTCCTCTCTCTGGGTGCAGATGGCTCTCTTCATCACAAAGACCACTGGAATTGGCCTCAATCACCTCATTGTTGGAAAGAGCCATGTCCACCAGAATTGATCATTGTATAATCCTGCTGTTGCCATGTATAATGATCTCCTGGTTCTGCTCATTTCACTTAGCATTGGTTCATGTGAGTCTCTCCAGGCCTCTCTAAAATCATCCTGCTGATCTTATAGAACAATAATATTCTATAACATTCATCTACCATAATTTATTCAGCTATTCTCCAACTGATGGGCACCCACTCAGTTTCCAGTTTCTAGCCACTACAAAAAGGGCTGCCACAAACATTTTTGCACACGTGGGTCCCTTTTCCTCCTTTAAGATCTCTTTGGGACATAAGCCCAGAAGTAACACTGCTAGATCAAAGGGTATGCACAGTTTGATAGCCCTTTGAGCATAGTTCCGTATTGCTTTCCAGAATGATTACATTTATTTACACTTCTACCAATAATGTATTAGTGACACAGTTTTCCCACATCCCCTCCAACATTTGTCATTATCTTTTCCTGTCATCTTAGCCAATCTGAGAGGTGTGTAGCGGTATCTCAGAGTTGTCTTGCATTTCTCTGATCAATAGTGATTTAGAGCACCTTTTCATATGGCTGGAAATGGTTTTAATTTCTTCATCTGAAAATTGTCCATATCCTTTGACCATTTATCAGGAATTGAAATATTTTGAGAAATTTTATTTTCATCATCCAGAGTATTGTCAGAATAGCTTATCTGAACCCTTGGCAGTCTTCTGACCAGTGAAAGGAATGGTCCTGGAAGAGAACTGCCTAACGAATTAGGATTGTTTCTGACTCTAAAGCCATGTATATGCTGCATGCTAAAAGCTTTGCTCTCAAAGCACATTCCCAGTGAGTTGAGTAAGTATGGCAGAAAATAGCAGATTCCTGTCAGGGCTCTCAAAGGCTTTGTTCCTCTCTGTAACTTAAAAACACTTCTGTCAGAGCACTGACAGCACGTCGGAAGTGAACTGTCCCCTCCCTCCCCTCTTTTTAGTTAAGTGGACAGGCTTCTCAAGCCAAATAAAAAATAATGATAACCTCTTCTAAGAGCAGTAGTATACCAGAAATCAATTTAAGAAGGTCCTTTAGAAGATTGAGCAAAAGGTGAAATGGTTGTCTTTCTGCCTTGGAAAATGTTGCTTTGAAAGATGAGTTCCTCTGTCATCCCGTTACAAAGATAAGGAAAATCTAATTCTCTTCCTTCTGAGAGCAAACCTAGTAAAATTTGGTAGTGCTAAGAATTCTAACGAGCACTGGGCTGAAAAGCAGTATAAGGTCAGGAGGAACTTGGGCTTGTGAGTCCTTCTTGTATGCCAGCCACTGCAGGTTGTAAAGTGGTAAAAATGATGGAGCATTTGGAGCCAGAAGACCTAGGCTTACCCACCTACCTGACTTTATTTCCTACTGAACTAAGCTTAGGCAAGTGATTGCTCTATATTTACTTGGGGTTTAATTTTGCTCATTGATAATGAATGACATGAATGAACTAACTGATCTTTTCTGTCCATCTTGGCATCCTGAAATACCTCTGTACATAAATTCCACAAGACTTAGCAAGCACAATGTCTGGCACACAAGATAATGCTTAATCAGTGTTTATTGACTAACTAAGATAATAATATCTGTTCTCTAGGAGCTTACAATATACTTGAAGAGATGAGATTTTCTGATTATGAAAAGGTAACTAACAATTGCGAGTCAGTTTGATGTGTTAGGAAAACAGACTGAGGAGTCAGGAGACTTAGATTTTGCCATTAAGTCACTGCAAAGCCTTGTGTAAGCAGTTCCCCATTTTGGAACTTCAGCCTTTGCAAAATGCTTATTTTTACAGTATCATAGATTTAGAGCTAGAAGAAATTTCAGCATGCAGTTCAACTTTTTTTTTTTAATTTTTATTTTCAGTTGACATTTATTTTCTTTCCTTCCTATTTCCCTTTTCTCAAAAAAGAAAGAAAGAAAATCAAAACTTTTGAAACAAATATGCAAAACAATTTCTCACATTGGTCCAGAATGTCTGTCTCATTTTGCATCATGACCTCCTTGCCTCTGTGTCACCTCTGGTGGGTAACCTATTTCACCTTAGAAATTGTAATTTTTTTATTGCATTGATAAGTTTTCAAAGACTTAAAGATTCTTTTCTTTTTACAGTGCTGTTATTACACTCATTGTTTTCATCCTGCTCTATTTCATTCTGTATCAGTTCATACAAGTCTTCCCCTATTTCTTTGAACTCATTTCATTACTTTTGTATACCTGATTGTTGGGCATACTTCCTTAATTTCTAATTCTTTGCCATTCTAAAAAAAACTGCTATAAACAGATTTGTCACAGGGGTGCTTTCCCTTTCTCTTGATGTCTTTAGTGGTAAAGGCCTAGTAAGTAATAGTACCCTTGGGGCAAAGGTTGTGCTTACTTTACTGACTTGGGGACCTAGTTTTAGAATATTTTTCAGAATGGCTGGACCAGTTTCCTGCCTTCATGTGCCTATCCAGTCCTCTTATTATAATAACAATAAGATCTAGACAGGTAATGTGATTTGCCTTATTCACAAGGGTAATAAATAACTCAAAAAAATGAAGCAATAAAAAAAAAAGTCTTGAACACATCCTCCAGTTCTAATTGAAGTCACCTGAATAATCTCCAACCCCCCACGCCCCTTTTCCCTTCCTCCTCCGCCCAGCTTACATTTGTATAGCATTTTGTTTACAAAGAATACTTTTACTAGAAGCCCACGATTTTGGTAGGACTTTTCTCTCTCATTTTATATTTGGGATTCCCAAGGCTCGGAGAGTTTTCAAGTTTGAACCTAAACTTGCTCTCCCCAGGCTTCAGCACTGGCCTCTCAGAGTGGCCAGACCACTGCAGAGAAAGAGGAAGAAGGGCTTCTTTGGACCTGGAGAGTGAAAGCTTGATAGCGTTTGACTGGAGAGAACCTCAGCTCAGCAGGCCACAAAGGAGAGAGCCTCAGATAGCCCAAGAGCCTAGAATGGGACAGGACAGAAAGGGCCTGTCAGGTTGACCTTTTGTTGTTGGTTCATCTCTTTCAAGCCTTCTTATTGGCATACTTCCCCTGCCCTGTATCAGACCAGTCTCTGGAGGAGAAAGGAGATAGGGTCTTCTCTAGGGTCCTGACTCCTTTGTTTATTTATTTATCTATTTGTTTGTTTGTTTATTTATTTATTTTTCTGAGGCTGGGATTAAGTGACTTGCCCAGGGTCACACAGCTAGGAAGTGTTAAGTGTCTGAGACCAAATTTGAACTCAGGTCCTCCTGAATTCAAGGCTGGTGCTCTATCCACTGCACCACCTAGCTGCCCCCTGACTCCTTTATTTATTAGAGGAGCTATTTGCCATAAACTTGAAGCAAAGAGGAAATTTTATCTTTGATGGTAAAAATGTGCAGCCTAAAGTGGCCACCTATTTGTTTTCTCAGCTAAAGCATTTATCGGCTGACCCTTAAACAAACAAATATTTGTGAAATGCATACTATGGGAATAAAGAGTATAAAGAAGGAAATCATTTTGAATTGGTTAAGATTTCCATTCTTTCACACCTTCTAGTTAGAAACCTTCTAGTTTTTTTTGTTTGGGCTTTATTGGTATGTAAAAGAAAAGCCCCTGAAGATATTAAGGGGCTATCTTGGGCGAGGCTGTTCCTTCCTGTCCTTTGGGCTCACAATCACAGTATCTCTCATCTCCCCAGCCCCATGCCTCATCCCCTAACTAATCTGGAGCCCTGGTCTATAGCCCCTTTCCTGTAACCCCTTTTGAATGTGCCCCTTTCCCCCTGCTGCTGCAGCCGCCACCTTGCCCAGACCCTTATCACCTCAGACCTGGATTCCTGCAGTAGCTGTTCTTGTCTGCCACTAAATGGAAGCTCTGGCTGCTCAGGTCACTCCCTACTTCATAAAGCCCAGTGGTTCTTCGCTGTCTCCAGGACAGATATGACAAGCTCTGTTTGATGTTCAGAGCCCTTTATTACCCAGCTGCCCCTACCTTTCCAGTCTTTCTGTGCCTTACACCTTAAGCAAGTTACTATATTTACTTTGGGCTTAATTTTGTTCATTGTTAAAATAAGGAAGTTTAATTAACTAAGTGGTCTTTGACACTGCCACTGTGACCCTGGCTTCCTGACTGTTCCCCAAAGAAGGCATTCCATCTCTTGGCTAAAGACATTCTTTCTGCCTGTTCCCCACCAAGCCTGGAATGTCCTCTGTTCTAATTCCTGCCTTCCCTAGTTGATTCCAGCCCCTTCCCTCTGTCAGTTACTTCCTATGTGTTTAGTATATAGCTCACTTTATATTTGTTTGCATTTTGTCTCATCCTTGGATTATAAGCCTCTTAAGGGCAGGGGCTATTTTTGTTTTGGGTTTTTTTTTTTTTTTTTTTTTTTTTTGAGGGGGGGTTTTGCACTTTTTTGGTTATTGTTATAAATCTACTCTTACAATTGTGCTGGATACATAGTAGGTATTTTGTAAATGTTTATTACTTAATGGGTTTGTGATTTTCTTTCTTTTAAAAATATATTTATAACTTTTTTTCATTATAATTGGTTTCCTTTGTAATTCTATGTATTTGATTTTGTGTGTTTAAAAATATTTTGAAAAGGGGTCTATAGCCTTCACTAGACTAATTGCCAAAGGAGTCCATGGCACAATAATGGTTAGAAACCCCTAGTCTAGTGAACAGAACGAGAAATTGAGGCCTAGAAAATCAAAGAAACAGGACCCAAGTCATTTGACCTCAAAACCAGTGCCCTTTAAAAAAAAAATTAAGTCACTTATCAAACATTTATCTTTTTCTCCCTCCTGCCTTCCTCCTTTCCCCCCAAACAATCGAAAAATCTATGCCACAAATAAGCATAGTCAAGCAAAAATAAATTTCCATTTTCAAAGCCAGTGCTTTTTAAAATTTTTTTTTTTAACTGTACCATGTTGTCTCTGAAAATCTAGGAATGTACTTCGTTAGTTTCCATAAGCTGGGGGAGGTCGCTACACAAGGTCTTTTCCTCCTAGGCCTGAGTGTTTGTGAAAGATTAGATCGATGTGATCAGTCACATGTTTAAGCCACAGGCTTGACAAAGAATTTGTCCCACAAAACATTAATTGAGACCAGCCCAATTGAATTTGGATGAATTTCCTCCTCTTCAAAGTTAGGCTAATAAATATTTGGATTTTTCCTCACATACCTTAGCTTCTGTGATTAAAGTGCCTCATGCAGTCTTATGCCTATAGAAATGGGTGCTGAGATTAGAAATATGGAGAATGGAGAATTAATTTTGCGAAGACTAAATGAGGGTATTCTTTCACTTACTATGTCTACACCAGAGATAGCCAGTTGAAAAGTGACCATTTCAATCAGCCACTGTTCCTTCTACCCCATCTACACAGCAACAGATTATTGGATTGACAGCTCCTCTGCTGCCTCTCCCTCCCTTCCCCCCAACCATTGACTTATTTCACTGAAGCAACTGAATCGACTGGTTGTTTTGGCTTTGTGTTGACACAGTCCTCGTTTTTGTTAAGGGCTCAGGACAGAGTTTAAATTTCCAGCATGAATACAAAGCAGCTGCCCCTTGGGACCCATGGTACATTTGGACAGACAGCTGAATGGTAGGGAATGAGTGACTTTTATAGTCACTTATAATAAATATTCTCCAAGCTTAGCTTGAATCAAGCCAGAAATATATTGTACCCAGTTATATTCTTGGTCTCAGGTCATCATTGTCATTTTCATTTCTTTGGAGGCAAAGGCAGTGTACACACGCCTGAGTCTGTACCATGATTTATAGTTAAAAGTGCACACTACGGAGGTAATGCAAACTTTAAGTAAAATATTGTCTGTTTTTATGCAGCTTACAATCCCAATAGGGGCTTTGTTCTATACATCTAACTACAATAATGAGTAGACTCCCGGCCTAAGTGAGGATTCGCATAAAGTCCAGATGAGGTTTAGAAAAGTCTTTTTCCCCTCAAAGGATCATGGAGAAGGCGGCATTTGCTGTTATGCAGTTTAGGGGATAAGCTAGACTTAGAAGACAAAGAACGTAGCAGGATCAGAGACCCAAGGGAAGAAGACAGTCATTGCCCTGTTTGCCTGGATGTGGACTAGTAAGATAAGCCTGGTGAATTATGGTGGGGCAAGAGTGTGGATGATCTGGGATGGATGGTAGGCTGAGGAGTTCGGCTTTATGTAGAGCAGGGTAGACACTGGAGCCATCGAAGTAAGCAGAGGAATGTGCACCAGGAACTTGTGAAAAATGGATTGTCAGTGGAAGTTGTTGCCATGGTCTGGTGGTGGTTTATTCATTCACTCTAGTTTTCCCCAGTTTTTAGGATGACTAGGCACCTCAGCTCATCCTACCGGAATGAAGAATAGTATGAGAACTAAGAGAACTTTTGTCCAGTTTGTGGAATAGTTAGGAACTAGTCATTTGTTTCAGTTATTTTAAGCTCAAGGAACTGCCGTAGAATGTGTTCAGAGACAAAAATAGAATTTTTAACTATCTGCCTTAGCTCAGCACACCTGGCAATGGAGGAAAAAAACAATAGGCAGCTAAAATGTTTTTTCCATCATAATACTGCACTGGTCCTTACTAAACCTGCCTCCCCCCTTACTTCCCCACTTTTATTCCTCTCAGTAATTCTAAAATCTCATGTTTAGAAATTAAGTCCCTTTTACTTTCCTTAACAAGTAAAAGAATTGGTCTTTGTGGGTAAACGTTATCTGCTTTTTGTCCAGTGAATTTGAGAGGAGTGTTTTAAAATAGGTCAGTCCATCTCTTGAGGCAGAACTGTCAAAAGGAAGAAACTCAGTTTCTGTGTAGCACACTAGGAGACAGTGAGGAACTTGGGGGGCTGGGGATACTGATTTCCACTTAGATCATAGATAGAATGGACCAAAAATAAAGAAAATTATGGTGTTGAGTTGAAAGGATCACATTAGACACTCCAAGTTGACCTTATTTGACAGACAAAGAAACTGCATTTCTGAGAATGTGAGGGACTTTACCCCTTCCCACAGTATGAGATAGGAGCTGACCCAGGATTTGGATTGCCTTACTACCTCCCCTTTTAATTTGGATCTCCTCATTTCAATTTCCCATCCAATAGCAGCCCCAGGACAGGGCCCCCAAGATGCTTGCTGCTTGCTTGGTTTGCCTCAGCTCAGAGGACTGGAGACAGTGCTGTGGGCTAAGACTGACCTTGGGCACCTTAAAGCCATTTTTAAGCAGGTAAGTAAAATAGTGTGATTAAAACTGACACCATCCTTAGACTGAAGACCTAGACCTTCGTTCTCTTCCCTGAGAAGCAACTGGAAAACCAGGGAGGGAGGGACTGGCCTGGATCACAGAGAGAGTAGAAGAGCTCAGGTTGGCACCAAAGTCTCGTGCTATTAAACCAGACCAGGTTCTTACAAGAGCACCCAGAATGGGTCTAAACTTGTTTTGTCACCTTGTTTCACGCCCGTTTTGTTCAAGAATTCTTGGGGATTATATTAAAAGAGGTCATACTTTTGTTTTGATATTTCAGAACCAGCAGAGGGAGCATAAGTTAATAAAGAAATATATGGAATTACATTGAATTGAAAATTTTGTACTTCTACTACTGGAAATAACAGACAAGAGAATTTAGTTGTTTGTGAAACAGAAAAGGGAAAAATCTGAAAAAGAATTTCTTAGGCTGCTTCTAGAAAATATGTAACAGAGTAGACAATCGGCTTTACCCCTAGCCTTAGTAGCAGGAAACTAGAGAATTGTTGGTCTTGCCTCTTTATTTGACTGATGACTGAAGGAAAAGAAGGACCTGAGAGAAGGGAGTATAATGCCTGAAGTCACACACAGGGCAGTTTCAGTCCTTTGTAGCTACTCCTGCCCCCATGGAATATGTGAAGCCTGCCATTAACTTGGGAAGGGACTTCAAAGGCCCTGGTCAAGTACATTCTCTTATTGCCCTCTATCTGCTTGCTAGGTGGCATCTCAGCTCTACTTCTTATCCTGGTGTTCCCTGGATGGGATTGGGTGTCAAGCAAACCAAGGAAGAGCTCGGTGGCAGGGCATAGTCTCTCTGTAGCAGCTGCTAATTGGAGCCGGAGAATTCCCATAGGCCACTGCTCAATGTTTACTCATTGAGTTCACTATCACTGAGCATCTTTCTCCGTTCTGTCATCATTCAAACCAATTGATCAAACAATTATAGATTTGGGGGATCTGAAACCAGGATCCAGAAGGCCTCCAGAAAAACTAGCTGAGCCCCAAGTGAAGGAGACAAGACTTTGAAGGAGACAATAAAGGATTTGGACTTTAACCCCTGGCTGCATTTGGGGTGGTTACTGAACTGAAACAAAGGCTGTTCCCAGAAGCTCCCCAAAAAACCTGCTCCCAGAGAATATTACATTTTAGAGGGAATATTACAGGGGAACCAGACAAAAATAAAACAGCCTTGTCCTGATGGGTGGTATAGTACATCAACAGATAAATATAACATATAAATAGATAAATACTGGATAATTTGGGGAGGGAAAGAATACTAGCTGAGATCAGAAAAAAGGAGGTATGTCATAAAAAGTGATTGATTAAAGAAAGTCAGGGATTCTTGGAGAATAGAAGTGAACACTACCTTCAAGGCCTGGAGAACAGACAACAAATTGAAGGAACCACAAATATAACCATTTGGCCAGTATGTTAAATATGAGGATCATTCAGCTAACAAACATTTATTGGACACCTTCTCAATGCCAGGGAAGAGTATCCTAAGAGACCCTGGAGATAGACAAAAATAAAATTGTCCTTTTCATCAAGGAACTTTTTGTTGTAGGAGAAATGTATGCAAGTTTATACTAAGTACATACAAAGTCAGTCCCCACAGAACAACTTTATTCAGAAGGTAGGATTTTAGCTGTGACCTAATAGAAAGCAGGGTTCACAGGGAGCTGAGGTGAGGGGGTAGGGAGTAGAGATGGCCAGTGCAAAAGGGGGTGTATATTGAACTGAGAAGTGATCAAGAGTCACTGGAATTTAAGCTGGGGAATGGAATTGTTAAATAGTACTTTAGATGTGAGGAAGCATGTAGAATAAACCGAGACTGGGGTGAATAGCATTCACCAAATCCTGGATGCAGAAACCCACAAATCATATTTGGAACAGAGAAACAACTGAGCTGGGGCAGAGAGCGCTTTGGGCAGGAGAAGTAAGGGTGAAGGTGGCTGTGGGTGTGCACTTGCTAAGGCTGAAAGCGCTGAGCTGATGTGTTGAATGGAAAGCCTGGACCTCATTGCACAGGTGATACATCGGAAAGAAGGTACTAAGATCTTGCTGTTCTGGTTTAATTCTAGATTCTTAATAGTAGAAAAGACTTTTGAGGTTATCTAGTCCACCTTTTCCCTCAAGTACAAATCCCTTTTACAGTGTCTGATAAGTAGTCATCTTGCTACTGTATGAAGACTTCCAGTAATGAGGAACTGATTGCCTTATGGGACATCATCCTATTCCATTTTTGGACACCTTTAGTTGTTAGCAGTTTTGGATTTTTTTTAAAAAGCTGAGCCATGGCAACAGACTTAAAAGCAATGGCTATAAGATCTTAGCATTGGAAGGTGATGTGAAAATTTAATGTTACAGCCTTATGAGGAAACATATGAGAAAACGGGGTAAGTGACTATTGCCATTCCAACTTCTCTACTTTCTCTTGCATCTCTCTGGCTCATTATTAACAGTTGGATTGGGATCTGGCAACCCTTGCCCCCTATATTGGCAGAGGACAATTGGATGCCTGAATATGGTCACAAGGAATAACATATATTTAAAAGTAAATGTTTATTGATATCCTTTGTTTTTACTACATTTAATATTTTCTCTTATTTCCCTCACTTCTCCATCTCTTAAAGAATTCACCATTGCCATTAAAAAAAAAAAAAAAAAAGTTGGCTAAAACTAAGCTATTGAAAAAGTCTAATATTCAGAGTTCCCCCCATGATCTCATACCCTTGAAAGAAGGGCGTGTAGGGAGGTGCCTTTTCATCCCTCTTAGAGGCCAAGCTTGGTCATTGTGATTTTCTAGGATTGTGATGGCTATTTTCTAATTGTTTTCCAATTCATTGGAAGACAGATTCATCAGTCTTAATTGGTTTCCTTGTATACTTTGTTTCTCTGGCCCTGCCTGCTTTCTCTCACTTCATATAAATCTTACCATGGTTTCTCAATTTCTCCTATTTATTTTCTCTTATAAAGATAGGCAAAGAAGAGCTAAAACATTAGCTAATGACACGACCTACTATACCATTCTTAAAGTTTTGGTGGGGACAGGGAATGAAGACGCTCTCTATCAGTATAAGTTGGTATCTTTTGTTCAGCTTTTTGTCTTCCAGAGTTGACTAGAATGTCAAGAGAGTTAAGTAATTTGCCAGGGTCACAGAAGCAGCCTGTGTCAGAGGCAAGACCTAAT
This sequence comes from Sminthopsis crassicaudata, assembly GCF_048593235.1. Lineage (NCBI taxonomy): Eukaryota > Metazoa > Chordata > Mammalia > Dasyuromorphia > Dasyuridae > Sminthopsis > Sminthopsis crassicaudata. Next base: position 639,422,321 of record NC_133619.1, on the reverse strand, counting down.
CCCTGGACCAGCACTCCCTCCCTCCCTCTCTTATGCCATGGTTGTCTCACCTTGGTAGAGGAGGAAATCCTCAGGAAGAGAGTCTCCTTCCTATGACTAAGAACATGGGGTGTCTGTGTGTGTGTGTGTGTGTGTGTGTGTGTGTGTGTGTGTGTGTGTGTGTGTAATCATGTATGTGCATGCTGCCAGGCATATATATACACACACTTGAGTGAAAACACACAAACTTGTGTGCTCACACCCATGGCTCAAGATGATTATTACATTACCAGTCACTTATGTGATGAGGCTCAGTCAGGATCCTGGTGGTGAGCTGCCCTTCAGTCCTTTGCTTTTTTGCTTGGGGACAAAGTTCACTGCCCCTAAGCAAAATCTCTTTCTCTTTCCATTTTTGTTCCTCTGTCTATTCCATATTAAAAGGAACCTCCGTGGTTCCTAAGCAGAGCTCTCATTGAGGAGGCCAGAAGAAAACAGTCTAGAATTCAAAGTGCCCCATTTTTGTTGTGAAGCCTGGGGATCAGATACCTGTTTGAAGGAAAGGAAGACACCCAAAGGTAGAGAGTTGCTGGGAGGGAGCATAGGTGACCACTCCCTGGCTATAGATTACTACTAGAGTGAATTGGACACAAGCAGACCCATGTCTAATTCATGCACTGGATTCCTCAAGTGCATGAATGCTCAACATGGACAACCTGCTTGGGGGTCAAAAAAGAGAGGCAGGGCAGGGGTGGGTCCACATGACAGTCTCTTGTCTGCATTCTGGAAAGAGAAAGAGAAGAGCAAGTCTTTGGCCCACTGGATTGGTCTTTCTAGGTTGGATAAGGACTCCCACCAGAAAGAATGGGGAATTGGCTTTCTTATGGACTTCCTGTCCTGAAGACATCAGACCTTGGTCTAAGAGTCTGTAGATCCAGGAAGGGTTTCTATTTTCCCACATCCTAGTGGCAACTAGATCTCAACCCCCAGTGTGCTAGGAATTCTGTCAGAAACCTCTCTGATAAGAGGGCTGCCATCCTTTGCCAGATGGAATTAAGAGATAGCCTCACTACCCCTTGTGCCACAGCGAGGAAAGTTTTCGATTTTCTAGACCTAAATTAATTTCTTTGTAGGTACTTTCATTGCTTCTGTTTCTATATGGTAGATGGCCTTTCATATAGGACGTGAAATAATATGTAACAGCAATCAAAAGAATGAGGCCTTCATGCAAAAATAACATCCAGCAAAATTATCCACAATATTGACTGGGGAAAAGAAAAAAAAAAAGATGGATATTCAACAAACTTGGAGATTTTCAGCACTCAATCAGACCCAAATTTAATAGAAAATTTAACATACAAGAGCCAGTATCAAAGAGTAATTTCAAGGAACACAACACGGACAAATTATGTTTTTGACATGGAAATGTTTAATATTGACATCAATAATTGGATAGCTCAAAAGTAAGATTGGGGCAGAGTTTAGTATGATCTGATTCTAAAAAGCAAAACTGTCTAGGAAAAAGTAAAAATAGTAATTATGTTATACAAATGAGAGGCAGAAGAATCAATACAGGCATTAGAAGGAGGAGGAGGGCTCATAGTTTTGAAAATTTACATCAGGAATGGATTAAATAGGGAATGCTATATATATATGCCATGAAGGGTATAACACCCTCCAAAATCTATAATGAAATAAGAATGGAGGGAAGGGTGTTTAGATTAACCAGGAGAGGAATAAGGTGTGTAGATTAATGGGAATGGGATAAAGAAGGAAAGAAAGAGTGGGGAGAGAAGATAAAGGAGGGTGGGAGGAGGTTAAGAAATATCAAAGCAAGTTATGAAGCATAATTAAAGTAGAAGAGTTAGGGATAGGAAAAAAAGAGATAGATAGATAGATATAAAACACTACCACAAGGATCATGAGTTCAATCTATTAGAAAAAAAGTAGGGCTTGTAATCATTGATCTTAGACAAAGTCAGACTCAAAGATTCAATCGAGAGAAATATACATTATATGTCAGTCATAATTAATAGTTTTAGATGCATGTGTGTGTGTATGTGTGTATTCATATTTAACTGTCGCCTGCTTGGAGGAGGTAGGAGATGAAAGGGGAAAAACAAGAATAAAAAATACACAGCAGAGAAAAAAATAACTAACCTACAAGGAAGCAAAGAAAAAATGAACAGTTATGAATATCTCTTCTTGTTATATATTTTGAATCCTCCCTGATGCTCCTCTAGGCACATGATGATGTTTTGTTTTGTTTTGTTTTTTCTTTTTCTATTCTGTTTTTTCTTATTTTATGTTTAAAAAAAAAAAAACTAAAGAAAATTGGCTCTCTTCAAGCTGAAGATGAGTTGAATGGGACATAGAGGTCAGAGATCCCTCATTTTACTACACATGTGGAGACAAGCTCAGGGGGAAGTGACTTGCCTTGAGATCACACAGGCAGGGTTTATTGGCTCCATTGATCCATGTTGTCTATAACAAAATAGAATAGAAAAATCATGACCACAAAAGATGAATAAAAAGTGTTCAAAGATCTAATATGGGAAAATCATTTCCAGTGGGAGAAATTTTAAGAGGAATGGAGGAAAGTTATGTGATGAGTAGTATTTGTAGTCTGTAGTAGTTGATTATTAAAAGAACCCAGAGTTTGTGAGCTTTCTAGTGATTGGAAGCATCCCCTTTTGAGTTCCTCGTATCAATTCAGCCTTATTCTTCCTGAACAAAAACTGATTTTCAGCCTCTGCTTCATTGACAGATAAAGCAGTTATTTATGGGAAACTTTTTGAGCCAAGTACCATTTGGAGCTTGGTAGAAAATAGTTATTGGAACTGAGACATAACTACTGTTCTGTCTTTATGAAGATCCTCCAGTCAATAAGAGAGTCATGGAAGAGGCTGGTTTGCTTCACTATTTATTATTGAAGAGTTTCAGAGCTTTGCTCATCAGCCTTCCCCACATGAGGCATTACAACAAGGGTTGTTTTTACCAGTTGCATAAGGAAACCTTGGGGCCCCTTATTAGAATAATGTTTTTAAATAATTGATGGAAATGGTAAATTCAGGAGAGGTTAGTGAAAATAAAAAATAAATTCAAGTCCATAAACTTGCCCCCTCCCCATTCATCCACTGGATCCCCCAAAGCTCAGGTTAAGAGCCCCTTTGCTAGAGGTCACCTTCCTCTTGCTTGAATGAAAGTGAAAATTGAAATGTTTGAAATGAAAATGAAAGTTTGTGTTTGTGTTTAACATATATCAAATTGTTGTCTAGTTGGAGGGTGGGAAAGAAAAATTTGGAACACAGGGTTTTACAAAGGTGCATGTTGAAAACTATTTTTGCATGAATTTGGGAAAAAAAAACTATTAAAATTAAAAAAAAATTCCACCCACAAAAAAATTTGGAAACACTTGGACTGCATGGTATAAAGAAAATGGGGAGATGTCCCAATGGACACTGATAGTTAATACCTTTAGAACTTTACACTCCAGAATTGCCTTAGGAATTTATCTTCCTTTTGTTTCCACTCTCAGACCCTTTCTGATTTTCTGGCTGGAGCATCAGGATTCATGAAACTGTCTTAGTTGACATGGTAGAAAGAGGTCTGGGTTTGGAGTCCAGAAGAATCTGCTGAATTTAACTTGGGTCAGGGTCACTTCAGTTTCATGAGTCTCAGTTTTCTCACCTATAAAATAAAGGAGTTGTTGTGGGTTAGATCATCAAGTCCCTTCCAATTATAAATCTATGATTCTTCTTCCTTTAAGATGAGATATGTCTAGTTTCATTTTCCCCCCTTTTTTCTCCTTTTTTTGTTTCACTCTCATTTACCTTAATTAAAGTAAACCTTGTTTATCTCTACTTCTTGAGCTCCCCTTAGCAATTATGGAATACAATCTTACTTCATAAAAAAGGCTAGATCTTAACTGCTCCCTCTTTCCAGTAGGATATTTCTTGACCTGGTCTTTAAGAAAAAACAAACAAAACATCATCTCTATTCTTTGGGAACAAACTAATAGTTTCCTCTTAGAGTTTTGTATTGAGAGAACTTCGTTCTGATGACCTTCAATTCAGTTCAACAAACTGAACATCTCTTAAGCACCTGGTGTATTCAAGGCACTCTCCAAGGTCCTAGGGATACAAGACCGATTTGTAACAGTCCCTCCCCTGGAAGAGCTGACAGATAAGAAAGGACAAAGTAAATAAAAAAGTAGTGGAAGTGAGAGTGAGGACAAAGAGAGTTCTAATAATTGGGAAGAGTCAGGAAAAGTCTTTTAGAGAGGCAGTGTAAAGGGGCCTTGGGATTCCAGGGGCCAGCATGGAAGTGAAAGGAGCCTCTTGAGGATGGGAAGCCCACTAGTTGTGCTGAATTGAGGAGGGAAAAAAAGTTTGTACAAAAAGGAAGAGCTTTAAATTCCTAATAGAGGTATTGGATCTAGAGGCAGCTGGGAGACACTGAAGCTTGAGTCAGGAGGAGCAGGATGGGATAGCTGTGTGGCCCTGAGCAGGTCACTTCACCCAGTTAGCCTCAGTTTCTTCATCTGTGAAAGGAGCTGGAGAAGGAAGTGGCCAACTACGCCATGTCTTTGCCAAGCAAACCCCATGTGGGGCGGTAAGAGTCAGACTCAGCTGAAATGGCTTAACATGAGGATTCCAACTAGAGGGGAGAGAGGAGGTAGTTGGTGAGGCTGGGCTGAAGCTCAGGAGAGAGGTGAGTTGGGTGGTGGAGCTTTGGAAGGCAACCAAGGAGTTTCACAAGGAGAATAGAGGACCTGAGACAGTAATAGGGTGTGTCTGACACAAAGAATGATGAGAGATAAGGATAGGCCTTAACCTGGAAATGGCCCACTTAGGATGAGGTGCTCATATCATCCCCATTTCACAAATGAGGAATGCTGAGGCTGAAATATTAAATTACTTCCCCAAGGTCACACAGTGAAGTGTCTTAGGCAGCACAGGGTAACATTCTGTCCATGTGTGCCACCCAATAACCTTATCATACAAGTAGCTGCTCTTGACAAAGAGGCTGCTTTCTCCTTTCTAGTAGACACAGAGACTTAGAATGTGTGTTCGCTTGTTCCTTCAGCAAAGTTTCCTGGATCAGTCTGTGGGCCTTCATTCATGTACTAAGCAACCATTTATTATGGAAACATTGTATGCAGACTCCTGTGCTTAGCACTGGGTGAGACCCAGATAAAGAAGACCGTCTCCTGCTTGTGTGGCCTCCCAGCACCAGCCCATGCTGGCTTAGAAAATCAAGTGACTGTTGTCTGTGTGGGGTTGTATATACTCTTATTCATCTTGTAAACATTTCCCAGTGACTTTTAAATTCAGTTCAGATGCAAGTTAGAAACCTCTAATGTGATTACTGTATAAACCGGACCAAATTCTTAATCAGATTGCTAACTCACCCCCTGGTCAGGCAGGACATCTAGCATTTCCCCTCCTAGCCTGCTCCATTTATTCTTCCTCTTTTCCCTTTCTGGCTGGATCAAAAACTTATAACCCCGGGGCAGCTAGGTGGTGCAATGGATAGAACGCTAGCCCTGAAGTCAGGAGGACCTGGGTTCAAATCCAACCTCAGACACTTCACACTTCCTAGCTGTGTGACGCTGGGCAAGTCACTTAACCCCAATTGCCTCAGCAAAAAAAAAAACCCCAAAAAACCCCACAATAACTTACATCCCCTCTCTGTGTCAGAGTGAGCCCAGAATCTCTTCTTCATTCTCAATGTGAGGCCTTCCTAGTGATGTTAGACTGTTCCTTCTGGACTGACATCACGACATATACTAAGGAATATGAGGCCTTGATATTTTTTCCCCAATTTTATTTTCAGGTTTAAATTCTCTCCCTTCTATCTTCTCTCCCCTTCTATATCCTTCCAACTCCCCCATTGAGAAAGCAAACAAAAATCTGTCACAAACAAGTCTTGTCAGGCAAAATAAATTTCCCCATTGGTCATAGAAACCAAATCACATGCCTTCATCTTCCCTTTTGAGGCTGTCACTTATGTTTTTGGAGCCAGATAGCATATTTCATCACAAAATTCTGGAATTGTGGTAGATCACTGTGTCGATCAGTGTTTCTAAGTCTTTCAAAGATATTTTAAAGTTTAAGTTTTTTTTATTTCTAGTATTGTTACTGTATAAATTGTTCTCTTGTATTTTGTATCAGCCTATACAATTCTTGTCAGGTTTCTCTAAAATTATCCCTTTCATCATTTAACAGACAGTACTCCATCACTTATGTATATTGTAACTTGTTTAATCATTCCCCAATTTATAGGTACCTCTTCCTCCACCCCTTCCATTTCTTTGCTATAAATGATTTTTGTACATAGAGGTCTTTTTTTCTTCTTCTTCCTTCTTTCTTCTTCCTTCTTCTTTCTTCTTTCTTCTTTTTTTAAGTCTCTTTAGGGCATAGATCTAGTAGTGAGTGGTATTGCTCAGGTAGAAGGACTTATACAGTTTAAGAGAAAAGATCTAGTCCAGAATGTCTGAACTCGTTCACAATTCCATCAAAATTACCTTAAGGTACCACAACCCCTCTAGCATTTTTACTGACTTGATCAGTCTGAAGGGTGTGAGTTGGAATCTTAAGTGGTTTTAATTTGCATTTTTTTTTTTAATATTTAGTGACTTAGAATTTTTTCATGACTAACGATAGATTTTTTTCCTCTAAAGAAATATCCTTGTTCAATTAACAATTGGAGAATTTTCCATTGGCTTTGTAAGACTGTTGGGTCTTTCCATCTGCTTTGTAGTTGAATTTACTACATGAGTTGTTTTCCCCAGTTAAACTGTGAGCTCAGAGACTGTTTTCATTTTCCATTTGTATTCTCTGCACTTAGCAGGATGCTTGACCCATAGTAAGCACTTAATAAATACTTTCATTCATTCACACTTTCTTTGACATTTTTTCCCATCATTCTAATATAAGCCTTTTCTAGTAAAATGGCCTTTTAAGAGACTATCTCTTCCTTCATCTCATTGACTTTTTTCCTTTATAACACTGCTAGATTAATTTTATTTAAATGTACCTCTGGTCATGTCATTCCTTTAATTAGAAATCTTCAGTAGATATCCTATCAGCTATGTAAAATATAAACTCCTTTTTCTATCATCAAGGTCCTCCTTTATCTCGTTCCAGCCTCCCTTCTCACCTTATCTTAATACTTCCAAGCATTCTGTGCTCTAGTCAAACTAGATAAACTTGCTTTGTGGTCTCCCACCTATGTGTTTTTCATCCTGCTGTGCCCTATGCCTGAACCACATTTTTTTCCCCTATTCCCAGTGGAATCTTCCCTATTCCCAACAGAGAAACCATTCAAGAATAAAAAAGACCTTAGATAATACCTTGTTTTTTTTTTTGTTTTGTTTTATTTGTTTGTTTGTTTTTAATTCCCTGATGTACTTATCAGTAATATTGTCTGCTTGTGTCTTAACAATCTTACTAAATTATAGCTGGGCCCCAGAAGGATTGAGGTTGTATCTTATTTAATGTTATCTCACCTCAGCTTTGCACACATTAATTTTATAACTAGATACCAGTTGTATGAATTAATGGCATGGAAGTTTTGATCCTGATTTCTCCAGAGTAGTGACAGTGAAATATGAGTTCTTGCAGATTATAAGAAGATAAAACATTATCTTATTATATAAAATATTTAGTCCTGGTGACAGACTGTGTGAGTCAGCTTTCTGATGACCAGCCTGGTGTATGAAATAAGTCATCATAAAAATACTTAACCACTAAGTGATGCATTTCTTGGCTATTATAGTACATGAAACAGGAATGTAATAAATACATGGATTTTGAAAGCTGACTCTCTTAAGTTTTTAGTTCTGCTCTAAGACTTAAACATGCCCAGAAGATGAAGAACTCTAGGTGTAAAGGCCTTCATGTGTTCACAAGCGAGTCTCTTTCCCTCTTTAGGCCTTGGTTTTCCCATCTGTAAAATAACATTGTCCCCTCTCTTCTGCCAAGCTCCTACTCATTGTCATTGGTTTGGTGCTCTGAGTTGATATTCATTGTGGGCTTTGCCTCCTCAGCTTCGTGTTTGTCAGCTGCATTGGTTGTTGTAGGCAAAGAAATAACTTTTTTCTTTGAGGTTTCCTTTGGCTTATTCTGATATCAACTCTTGTTCATGGAGGAAGTTTTCAAGAATCTCAGTCTAAACAGGAAGTGATCTGTTCCAGTAAGGCAGGGATCAGACAGTGCAGAAAGTGATAGAAGGGAGTGCCAGTTAAAAGCAGGAGAGAGTCAAATGTATGGATCTGGGGGACACAGATTGTAATTCCAGTTCTGCCACTTAGTAAGAATTTTAGAGAAATTCCTATCTTTTCCCACTCCCAACCCCTAGTTTTTTGTTTGTTTTTTTTTTTTTCTTCTGTAAAATATGTAAAATATGAGTGGTACCACCTTATTGGGTTGTAAACTTGTTGGGTGCAAGGTCAGTGTCATGTCCACCTGTCCTCAATATCCGGTGCAGTGTCTGCTATAGATAATGGATTCTTTCACTGAGAGGACCTTAGAGATCCCTCAGAACTAGGTAATGAAGTAACTGAGAACCCTCCGAGATTGAATGATTTGCTCAGGATTACAGAGCAGGAATCCAAATCTATGTATTTTTATTTCAAATTGTGTTTTTATACTCTCAGGTATTTCGTGTATCACCCCTCTTTTCCCCCCTCACTCTCTCACCCAGGTCTTTCAGTTAACCAGTATATATCCCCTCTTCTCAATGATTTCTCTCCTTTTAGCAAATTGTACTGTCAGAAGAGGGAAAGCTTCAGTTCTGATTCCTATTATAAGACTTCTTTCCTAATTGTCAGTTTTTGAGTTAACTTTTAACCAGATTTGTTGTTCAGCCATGTCTTATTCTTTGTAACCCAATTTAGAGTTTTCTTGGCAAAGACACTGGTGATTTGCCATTTTTTTCTCCAATTGATTTTACAAAAGAGGAAACTGAAGGGTTAAGGGACATGCCTGGGATCACACAGCTAAGAAGTTTTTTGAGACCAGATTTGAACTGAGGAAGATGAGTCTTTCTGACTCCACACCTAGTGCTCTTTTCACTCTGCTACCTAGCTACCCTTTACTCAAATTACCCTGAAACAACTTTATAAGAGAATTTTCTGGAGAATCTTGTACTAAATGGTTTAATTAAAAAAAAAAAAAAAAAAAAAGGTCTACAGTAGTCCTTTAAGCCATTTTTGTTTTTCCATTTCTGCTTTTAACAATCAACAAGTTTGTGTATCATAACTTGTTTTTTAATAGAACTATCCTGTTGACTGGCCATGACTTCATCATCTTCAAAGCTATTGTTCACTGATTCATCCAGTTTTGTTTCCACTACTTTACAAATTGTACACATCAGGTTTAACAAATGGAAACCTGATTCATATTTCCTTATTTTGTATTTTTACATTTTGATCATATCCAGTGGAGAAGGAAGAATATTGAAGCATGGAACAAATACTCAAAAAGAAGAGCTACATCTGCTTCTTTTTTTTTAACTCCAGGTATCCAATATCTATATGATTTCTTTGTAATAGTGCCATTTTTTCCCCAACTATACTGTGTCATTGGCTGGTTCCCGAGTATTTATTCCCTTTTAATTCCAGATGGAATTATCTCAAAACTTCTATACCGCTTAAGCGTTTGAGTCATATTTAATAATAGCTCCTAAGGTGTAGGGAGGATCAAGTGAGTTAATGTTTGTAAAGTGCTTTGCAAACTTTAAAACACTATATAAATACTAGTTAGTGTTATCTTTATTTTTAAAAATTTATTTTTTTTAACAAATGTTTACTTCTCTCCCATCATCTTCCTTCCATGCTAGAAAAACGCAAAACCCTTATATGCATAGTTCAACAAAACAAATTCCCTTTGTCCTTGGCCAAAAAATGTATGTTTCATGTGGCATTTTGCATTTATTATGTTATGAGGTAAGTAACCTTTTTTATTATTGATCTTTTGGAATTTTGATTTATCATTACCTTGATCAAAGGTGTAGTCTTTCAAAGTTGTTTGTCTTTACAGAGCTGTATAAATTATTCTCCAAGTTCTGCTTGTTTCATCTGCATCAGTACATAACAAATCTTCCTTGTTTTTTCTGAAATCATTCTATTCATTAGAACAATCTTAAAACTCTCTTTAAACTTGTTAAATGGCTCAGGCTTAGGATTTTCAAAGACTCAAGATCTATACTCTCAACTACTTCTTTCCTTCTTTAATATTTAAGATATAAATTTAATAGAATGGTGTTTATTTTTTAGCTCAGTTTGGAGAAATTTTACTTTCCTTATTAGCCATTTAATTCTGATAATTCTGCCTTTCTAGATATGACCAGGGTTATGAATAGTTTAAGGTAGAAAGTTTGAGGCTTATGGAGCATTGAGACAAGAAAGAGTGCCTCAGACAGTGACCTAGAACTTCTGTGGGAATGTGTGTGTCCAATGGCTGCAACCAGTTAGGATATTTAGGAAAATCAGAAGAAATGAGGCTGATACAATCAGTACTGGAGGCATAAGAAATTCATAGGTCAGATTTCAAGATATGACAAAGAATGAAAAAGTACCCTTTATAAATGATACTGTTATTTTTAATAGGTTACTAAGAAACCATAATCAATACCCAACCCATATGCCAACTTCAAATGTCTCATAAAAGCTCTTTGAGAATACCTTATGTACATAGAGAATATCCAGATAAAAATTTTAAAATGGAGCCAGGAGACTTTTTTCAAATGATTTTCTATAGTAAACTATATCTTCATAGTCACACAATTGAATCAGAAGTATAGAAAATATAAAATAGGGCTATGTCTATGATTTCTTAGTGGGGGGAAAAAAGGTTTGTTAAAACAAAAATTGAGACTTAAAGGAATAAGGTGCATCTAAAACATCTGTTAAGATGACAGATGCATCACAGAGATAACTTTGCTGGTGATGGTTTTTTATATAGTTACTACAATTCTCAGAAAGCTCTCCGAGTTGGTATATTTCACAGGGAATATATTAAAACCAGTAGGTGTAACGCTTCTTTTGGCAACCTTGTTAACATAAAATGTTCTTGTCATGCTTGTTGTCTAAATTAAAACTCTTATACGCTTGTTTGATAATGATCATGAGTCCTGCATTGATGAATTTTAGCATAAAATCCTTAAATGATAGCTTTTTCAGACTTGAGTGCAACTGGCCAACCATTCTGTGGTATATTTATTCCCAAGAGAGATGTCTACATAAAATATCTGGGGTGCCATGTTTTTTGTGGTGGTTTTTTTTAAAAAGAAACCATATTCTGCTATAAAGTAGGAAATAAGTATAAGGGAAGTAAATAAGTATAAGGGAAGTAAAAGGTCTACAAAGTTCAAACATCTTATCCAGTTATGTTATTATAAAATGAGAAATAGATATTTTCTATAAATCATGGGGGAGGAATATCACTAACATTTTTAATAGTTTGTCAAATATACAATTATTAGGATTACACCGAGATAAATTTGTTAATCTATCCATGGAGTATCAGTTTCAACTGGGCATCAAATAGGGAGATACAAGCCTAGAGGTATTCACCAGTATCATGGATCATGTGTCATGCCATATCCCAATAGAAAAGGGATTTGCCTTAATTGATGGAAAGTTATGCCAGATTTTTCATCAATCCCCAGACACTACAAAGATCTCCTTAAAAAAGGTTAGCCCAACTGTTCTTTCAGGTAAAACAAAATGGAGGAAGAGTAAAGAGCCTCAGGATCATACTTTATCAGGAGAAGATAAAGAAGCTGAAAAAGTTGAGGTGAAAGAAGAGCAAACTTAGTTGGGAGCATGATCTTCCTCCAAGTAGAGGTTAGACTTGTTTTGCTTGACACATGAAGGCAGTATTAGGAACAGCAAATAAAAGTTGCAGAGACATAAAATACATATTGACCTAGGGGAAAACTTCCTCACAGATAGAATGATACAGAAATAAAACAGGCTGCCTTGGCCATGATCGGGTTCCTCTCCACAAAGACTGGATGATGATTTATGTGTTGTAGAGGAGTTTTTTGCTCATGTATTAGTTGATTTAGAGAGTTTCTGGGATCCCTTCCAACTCAGATTATGTGAAAAAATCCTATCAGTGAAATTCTCTTAGGCACCCAGACATGAATTCCATTGAGTAACTCCATTTTTCTGTGTAGTTGCCTGTTACACTCAGAGGGAATTGATGCCAATAAATACAGTAGTCTGACATGTCACCTAATTTTTGTCAAATCCATGTCTGTTCAGAGGTGAAAAAATAGAAAATTTTCTAAGCTTTGCAGAATATGAGGTTTCTCTATGTAGATGAAAAATATTCATTCATGCTAGCTCTCTTTGAGAACAGAGATAATGCCTTAATTTTCCAGGTTTTTTTTTTTTTTTTTTTTTTTTTTTGTTTGTTTTGTTTTGTTTTGTTTTTGCAGCACTTGCCACAGAGTAAGTTTCATGGGAGGGGGGAGGGGGGAGGTGGAGAGGGAGATAGAAGGAGGAAGGTTTGGGCTAAGTTAATTGAAATCTGGTGTCCTAAATGAAGGTGGTTGATAAGCCCTCTGTTCTCTTCCTAAGTGAGACCACAGCTGAAGAGCTGGGTTGGCACCGGGGAAGGATCCATTTTAGGAAAGGAGTTGGTTGGAATGCATTCAGAAAGGAACTAGTAGAGGAAACTCTGTTATTGTCAAATGATAGAACTGGAGATTGCAAGCCTGGAAGAAGAGAAGACTTGGAGAATACAGACATGTTTACTGTCATCACATAGTTGAATGTAATCCCATGTGATGGGAAAGTGATTACACTTACTCTGCTTGCCCTTCCAAGTTGGTTATATATTGAGTCTTGAACTTCCTTTGGGGAAGATTTCCTATAATGTTCTATACACAGTAGTTAAGTAATCAGGGTTTTTTCAGATGACTAGATGATCAAATTGATGTAACCAGGTACAGGGTCAGTAACCCCCTGTTTCGAATGTTGTTACTCTGATGGCAAGTGAATTTTCTGTGTCAGTTCCTATTATAGTGTTTTTTACATAATAAGCTCATAATGCTTGAAAATTGATTGCTTCATGGATGAATCGTGCTAAATCATCTCAAAGGTCCCTTCCACTTCTGAGAATAGATGATTCTGTAAATTGGATAGTGCTTAAATTTTTGTGGGATTTGTTGTTGGCACTGTTTGGGAATAAGAGTACTTTAAAATACATAGGAAATACATTAAGCACATAGGAAGCCACACAGTGGTTGAAGCAGGATCAGAGAACCTTCTCCATGTGGTAAACTTGCCTTTGGAAGTGCTTTCAATGAAATTTGCCTGCTTTTTGAGAAGCTATACATTTGCTTGGCATTTGATAAAAGAAGGGAACAATTTGTTTTCAATTCTGTTCTTTATCTTTTAAGATTTACAGTTTTTCTAAGGCGATAGTACCCATTATCTGTGTGGGTGGCTTGGAAAACTTCCTGTTTACTACTTCACTGAATCCTTTGATAAAGAAGGAAGATAGTAATCACTTTGTTATTACGAGTGGGGAGTTGGCCTTTCCAGTGCAAAGCTTTTGCCAGCATCTTTCATTGACAGGGCATGGCCCAGAAGTGTTAGAGTTGAGTGTTTTCCCAGAGTTTGCTTAGGCCAGAATTGAACACGGAAAAATTAAAGAGTTAGGAAGGAATAAGTTAATATGTTTGTCTGGTTTCATATCTCCCCATCAGTTTCATTTTTCTCTGTCTTACTCTGGACATTTTGCAGATTGTTTTTAACTTGATCAACATTAACATCTGCTGTATGAGGAGAGTGCTTTTGCTCTAGCCCCTGCTCTTTGTGAGATTACAATTAAGTAGGCGTGATAGACCATGGAACAGATGCAGAGGGGTACATAAACAGTGCTCTTTGCTATCTAAAAAAGATCGCCTGTCCAAGGGCAGAGATAGACTCAAGCCATGTTAGCTCCAGACAAGAGCAGAAACATAAATGCAGCACCAAGAGGGATTGGGGATAGGATCAGAGAACAGGATGTGGTTTTTTTAGCCAGCTTAGAGCTCTATGGTGGGATGTTGGCTACAAGGGAGTCTATGGTAAAGCCTGGGGTTTTACAGTTGTTTCAATATTTACTGCAATCTTATTTTCTTCCATCACAGAAACCAAAGCCTAAACCCCGGCCATCTATCACTAAGACGACGTGGGAGAGTAACTATTTTGGGGTGCCTTTAAACACCGTAGTAACTCCAGAGAAGCCTATTCCCATTTTTATTGAGAGATGCATTGAATACATTGAAGCAACAGGTAAGAGCAGTAACTTGGTCTTGATTACAGTGGCCAGAATTTCTGCAGGATTCTTGTAAATAAAGAATCCTTTGCATGTGTTTAACCTGTATCAGATTGCTTGCTGTCTTGGGGTGGGGGAAGATAAGGGAGGGAGGGAGAAAAATGTGGAACACAAAGTCTCACAAAAATGAATGTTCAAAACTGTCTTTACATGTGTTGGGGGAAAATAAAATACAATTGAGAAAATTAAAAAATAAAAACAAAAGAAGGAAAGGATTCTTGAAGAATGATCAACAATATCATAAGGTATTTATCAAAAACCAACCCTCAGGTATGTGAGCTCTCCACTCTGTCATGCTGATCACTAAACTTTGATTGTGAGCTGGGTCCCAGTGAGGGACAGGGCAAGCAGATGAGAGAGCTGCTGAGGGCTAAGGAGAATCATCTCCCGACAGGCAACTCTAGTGACCCTTGTAAACACTTGAATTGCCCCAGTCCTTCATCGCTTATCATCCCAGGTCCCAACTGCTTGCTTCAGGAATTTTCTCAACTTCATACCCAAGGAAGTTGAGTAGTGGGGATAGAAGCCTGGGGACAGAAGTTACCAGGAAAATCAGTTGCTGCCACTGCTCTCTGCCTGTGATGAAAAAGACCCCAGAGTGCAAGGGATTCAAGAGTAGAAAACGGTATAGATGTATCTAGTTAGTTCTTTCATCATTCACACCTTGTCAGCTTCCTACCGTGGATTGGCTCCTTCCCTTGCTTCTGTTCACATGCTCTACAGGGTAGTGCGGGAGGAATTGTGTTGATTGGGTCTACTAGAGATTTATGTTTTCTCTTTTCCTTTGGATTTCTCAGTACAAGACATATGTGTTCCTATCTAAATTCATTTCCCTCTCTAAGTCTCCATAAACCTGTTCTGAGCCCTATGTCCCTTCCAGCTTCCCATATCAGCTCCTCCCTCCCCTCTCAGCTGAATATCTTTGCTCACACCTTACTAAAAGCTCTCTTTTCTCTTCATCACCCATTATCCCTATATCTACTCTTCTACTTTCATCATCTCTTTCTCAAAGAGATAGCCGTTCTCCTTCCACAGGTACAAGATTACCCCATCATTCCGATTCTTTGGCTCTTCAATCTCTCCATCTTGCCATCAGACATACCTCCATCTTTGAAAAGCCCTTGTTTGATCCTGCCAATTCCACTTTCATCTCATTATTTTTTTTTTCCCTTTGGCCATAAGTGGCGCAGCAATGAGTGTTAAACCTGGAGCTGGGAGATCTGAGTTCAAATCCAGGGCTTAATAACTATGAGATTCTAAGCAAGTCACTTTAATCTCGGTCTTAGTTTCCTCAACTGTAAAGTGATGATAATTTGAGTCCCTGCTTCTTAAGGTTGCTGTGAAGATCAAATCAAATAATTATAAAGCACTTTACACAGTGCCTGGCACATAGTAGGTGCTATAAAGGCTTGTCTCCTCCCTTCTTAGTTATAATTTTTTTTTTTTTTTTTTTCCTTTACACCTTAGACATTTCTTGACTCTTTCAGGTGGAATCTTAACTTGTTTTTAAAAAAAAACAAAACAAAAAACCAACTTTTTTTTTCAACAATTATTAATTATGATAATTATATGTATAGTGTACTGTCCTGAGAGTTCCTACTTTCTTTTTTTCTATTTCTAATAAATAAAGAACCAAAATGGGAGTGAGTGGGGTAAGGAGGATAAGTTAAGCAAAACTAATTAGTTTAAAAAGTCTGGTGTTCTCTGTTCTTTGACTTTTGGGCTCTCCCATCTTTACCGAGAAAATGTGGCAGGTGAGTCCTCATCTCTTCCTGAATCTCTGCTCCCCCAACCCAAGGGTTTCCCTAGACTATTGAAAAGGCCTGTTGTTTTCACCATTGCAATCTCTCTCTAATATGGCCTTTGTTTTTTCTGACAGTGACATCATCACCCTATGCCTTACTGTAATAGTAAGGGGCTGGGGGTGGTGGAGAGGAATCCTGCCTCCAATCTCTTCCCTCTCCAGTCCAGCTGGCAAAATTTTTTCTAAAGTACAGGTCTGACCATATTAGTTGTACCACCATCCCCCAAACTCAGGTGGCTTCACACTGCCTCCATGATTAAGTTCAATGTACTCCATTTGCCCTTCACAACCTGGCCTCCTCCTACCTTTTTGACCCAAGATTTCACTACTAAGAGGTCACCGATAAGAAAAGAGTCCCTGTATGCACTGATTATTTATGTATTACTTTTTGTGTGTACAGGTTCCAGAGAACCTGAAACAAAGGACATGCCCATCAACTGGGGAATGAAGGGAAGGAATAAGCATTATATAGTGCCTGCCATGTATCAGGCACCGGGAAAAGTGCTTTTTATACAGATATTTCATTTGATCTTTGTAGCCACTTTGGGAAGTATTATTATTTCTATTTTATAATTGAGGAAAGTGAGACAAACAGATAAAGTGACTTATCAAAGGTCACCCAGCTGCTAAGTGTCCGGAGGCCTGATTTGAACTCAAATCTTGCTGTCTCTCACCACTGTGCCACCAACTGCTGCTGTGGGCATCCAGATAAACTGGAGTGTTGTTTTGGGTAAGAAGCCAAGACTCTAAACTTTGAAGCCCCCAAACTGGCTGCTTGCAGCGGGCTGAGTCAGCAGCTTAGCTCGAGCAGGAAGCAAAGGGAAAAGGAGCCCAGCAGACAGGAAGCAGGGGGTGGGACAGAGGTCAATGGGGGAGGGGGTAAGGAGGCATGGCTTGGCAGTAGCCCCAGCTTGATTCAGATCCCACCTCAGATGGGAGAAAAGGAGAAGCAGGCTAAGCTGCTAATGATTTCTCTTTGGTCCCTCCTCAGTTGAAATAGAGGATCCTATGAAATAGGATCCTTCTGAGGAAGAGTGGGAATAAATGAGCTTTCATTGAGTCAACCTCTGGAGGCCTGGAGTTGTGATTCCCAAAATGGAGACTGAAGAGAATGAGCTCTGGACATCTTGTTCCTTAAATGGGCTTCAGCAGGTGGCACACTTGGAAGGTTCCTCAAAAGCCAGACTAGAGCCCTGGATTTTCCAGGCATGTTGGCCAGAACATGTCCACCTTTTTGCCTCAGTTTCCTCATTTCCTCAGTTAGGGGTTTGGAGTATGTGGTCTTCACAGTCCTTTCCAGTGCTCAATTCAGTGACCTTTCCAGACTTGTTCTCCTCTTTTGGCAGAGTTCTCTACAGTTTGAATGTCATTGCTATCCCCCCGTTTCAGAGGGTGCTGTGAAACATATAGTAGGCCACTGCAGCCAGTCCATATTTAATGATACTACATCCTTTTTTAATTATGTTGGGATTAGAGAGAAAAAATAAACTAAAAATCCTTCTACTTGTTTGAACAATCCCATTCAATCTTATTCCTGTAACCCTTTGGCATCTCTGTAGTGATTAGTTTTCTGGAGGTCTTAGGACCAACCTCTGTTTCAGCAGAGTAATCACTACAACAATAGCCAGGGATAAAGTCCAAATTCTTTATTATCTCCTTCTAAGTCTAGTTTCCTTGGGGCCTGGGCTAGCTTTCTTGAGGTCCTCTGGAATGTGTCTTGGTTTCTGTGGGGGAGGCAAGAGGACCACTGCAAGGGTCTCTGTCTTGAAGGCTGTCTCAGTCTGAGAGCTTGTGCTCCAGCCTCCAGCCTCCACAAAGATGGGAGATGGAATGAATCTGTCTGGCTGAGTTTGTCCCAGCTTATATGCAGTATACTTCATTATATCATTAGGGAACCATTATTTATTGTAAGATTAAATCAATCATCTGAACTAAAGAACTATTAATCACTACTTAGCACCTTGTAAGAATCCTTGTTTCAAGTACAGAGGTCTGGCCCATAATATATCCTTCCTTGCTTGCTTTCTTACTTTCTTCCTGTTCTTCTACTTGTTTGAAATCATCCTGCTGGTCATTTCTTTTTTCTTTTCTTTTTAAATTTTATTTTTTAACTAATTTTATAATTATAACATTTTTTGACAGTACATATGCATAGGTAATTTTTTACAACATTATTCCTTGTACTTCCTTCTGTTCAGAATTTTTCCCCTTCTTTCCTCCACCCCCTCCCCTAAATGGCAGGCATTCCCATACATATTAAATATGTTATAATATATCCTAGGTACAATATATATGTGCAGAACTGAATTTTGTTGTTCTTGTTGTTGCAAAGGAAGGATTGTATTTGGACCTGGGGAGAAAAACAAAAAATGCTAACAGTTTACACTCATTTTCCAGTGTTCCTTCTCTGGGTGTAGCTGATTCTGTCCATCATTGATCAATTGGAATTGGATTAGCTCTTCTCTATGTTGAAGATATCCACTTCCATCAGAATACATCCTCATATAGTATTGTTGTTGAAGTGTATAATGATCTCCTGGTTCTATTCATTTCTCTCAGCATCAGTTGATGTAAGTCTCTCCAGGCCTCTCTGTATTCCTCCTGCTGGTCATTTCTTACAGAACAATAATATTCCATAACATTCATATACCATAATTTACCCAACCAGTCTCCAATTGATGGGCGTCCACTCAATTTCCACTTTCTGGCCACTACAAAAAGGGCTGCCACAAACATTTTGTCACATATGGGTCCCTTTCCCTTCTTTAATATCTCTTTGCGATATAAGTCCAGCAGAAACACTCCTGGATCAAAGGGTATGCACATTTTGATAACTTTTTGAGCATAGTTCCAAATTGCTCTCCAGTAGCTACCAGGATTTTGACTAGAGGGAAGAGATGAATGGAATGAACCCCAAAGGAGAGTAGAGATCACTGAATGAACCTTCTGCCACTATCTCCTTTTTACCCCATCTCATATGCAGATGTAATTATTCTCAAAAAGGCAAATCCCTGTACACATACAAGTGGATCCTCTTCTATTATCTTTTCCATGAGGTTCTCACTCTTACTATGTCTACTCTCTTACTAATCCTCCCTTCTCCCTACAAATACTGTTATCTTTGTCTTTTCTCTCTGGTTTGGGTATCAGGATCATAGGATGTGCCAGTTACTAGCCTAAGCCTTTTATAAGTGTTCTCTTATTTCATCCTCACAACCACCCCAAGAGTTATTATTATATTATAAATAATTGTTACCTTATATCCCCATTATACAGTCAAAGAAACTGAAGCAGAAATTAAATGATTCAATTGATGAACCACAGCCAGTTAAGTAACTGAGACTGGATTTGAATACAGGTCTTCCTGACTTCAGGCCCAGCACTGTTTTCTACATCATGTTAGGTTGAGTGATTAAGTGACTTGGCCTAATGTAATACAGTTAGTGGGCATTGCAGGTATCATGTTATAATCTAGTGATTTGCTACACAACAGAAATATACTTAAAACATATAATCAATACATAGAGTAAGTGGATGGAACAAAATTTGTTAGTCATGCAACTTTAAAAAAAACCCAGCTTTAATTATGCTTTTGCTAAAGATAATTGTGTTGTTGTTTTTTGTTTTTTTTTTTAAATAAAGCCAAGAGAGCTGGAAACAGGAAAACCATATCATGCTTTAAAATATCTTGGACAAAGAAAAATGATAATAGTACGAAATTATTCATCAAACAGCCTAGTCGGTAATTTTGTAAAAAGTGAAGTAAAAAAAATCGCCAACATTCGAAAAGTGACAGTGATATTAGCAGACTTCAATATTCCTCTCTCAGAAATAGATAAATCCTATGTTAAGGTAAACAAGAAGGAAAATCCAAAGCTAAAGCAATTGATGGATATACTGTGATTGACCAGGGATAACTTATAAGTGGAAATTTTGGAAAATAGACATCTCTCAGTATCCCCTTGGGCCTTTAGAAAAATTGATCATATGCCTAGGATTTAAAGGAATCATACATGGATATAAAAAAGGGCAGCTATGTCAGATGCTTCTTTTGTTGATGAAAGAGTAATGAATAACATAAATATAAGCAAAGAATAGCAACCTAAATGAGAACTGCATATTCTTATCATGACTGACAAGACGAATTCAAGGAAATAAAATCCTTTATTCATGCATACTAATGGAAACTAGAATGGGCAAAGATATTTGTCTATACCAATGAAATTCTTTTTTGTTTGTTTTGTAGTAGTCAAGGGTCTGCTGTGTTCTGTTTTTTAAAATAATTTTTCTTTTTCTTTTTTTTTTAACATCATAGTTTTCCAATCCAATTCTCTCTTCCCCTCCCCCTAGAAAACTGTCTCCTATAACAACTAGTACCTTTTTTTTTTTTTTAAAGATAAAAGAAATAAAGAAAAATAAGAGGAAAAAAAATCCAGTTTATTCAAAGTTTTCAAAAAGATGTGCAACATCTATGTACCTTCCACCTCTTCAAAGGGTATGGGTTGGAAGTATCCCCTTACATCCCTTCTTTTGAGTCATTCTTGTTCTTTCTAATTCTGCAGTGTTTATTTTTGTGTATGAGTAGTTATTTTTCCTGTCGACATTGTTGTAGTTGCGTTTATTGTTTTTTTGGTTCTGCTTACTTCCCTTTGTATCAGTTCATATAGATCTTTCCAAGCTTCGTTGCATTCATCACATTTGTCATTTCTTACAGCACAGTCATATTCCATTTTTTCATGGATCACAAGTTTAGCCATTCCCCTTTGTTTCCATTTTTTTTGCTGTCATTGTAAGCAATGCAATGTTGTAAGTATTTTGGTAGGTATGATTTGCTTAGGGTCTAAACCCAGTAAGGAGAGTTTTGTCAGAGAATATGAACCTTTTCAACACTTTGTTTGCAGGCTTCCAAATTACTTTCCAGCATGATTTTACTAGCTCACAGCTCCACCAGCAGTGAATCATTTGGGCCTATTTTTTTTTATCTCCTCTCCAACACTGACTGTTGCCATTTTAGGGTCCTCTTTGCTCATTTTCAGGGTGTGAGATGAAACCTCAGCGTTGTTTGAATGTGCATTTCTCTTTTGATTAGTGATTTGGAGTATCCTTTGACATGGTTATAAAATTTTTTCCATTCTTTGGGAAACTTTATATCTTATGACTTTATTACCATTTTTTAAAAAAATCAATTTCTTAGTTTATATCTGTTGATTAGGTCAGTTTTCTTATATGTAAAACAAGATGCTTGCATGAGATGACCTCTAATGCCCTTTGCAGCTTTCTGAAGGAATGAAAATCTGGGTTTGTTCTCCATCACAGCCTGATGTCTCATAGTGACTCTGTTTTCTGATTCTCCTTTCAAAGAACTTTCTATATGAATTTTTCTTCCCCTACCGTATCTCTAACCTCATTTATATGCCACCAGATATCAGTGTCTGGTGAATGAAGAGATGAGGAAGTGAAAAAAGCAGTGCTAAGTCTTGAGAATGAGAAGACAAAAACAATCATGGCTTCTGCCCTCAAGGACTTTACCTTCCAGGGAGAGAGACAGTATATTGAGGTATCATCATCTACTTTTCTGGAAAGCCCTCTTCCTTTGTCTGTGCAGCTGGACATCTTTCTTTTTTTTTTTATTGACAAAACATATGCATGGGTAATTTTTCAACATTGACCCTTGCAAAACTTTCTTTTCCAAATTTTCCCCTCCTCTCCTCTACCCCCTCCCCTAGATCGCAGGTAGTCCCCATATATGTTAAACATATTAAAATATATATTAAATCCAATTTTTGTATACCTATTTATACAGTTATCTTGCTGCACAAGAAAAATTGGATCAAGGGGAAAAAAACAGAGAAAGAAAACACAATGCAAGCAAACAACAACAGAACGAGTGAAAATGCTTAGTTGTAGTATTGTTCCCACAGTCCTCTCTCTGGGTGTGGATGGTTCTCTTCATCACTGAACAATTGGAACTGGTTTGAATCATCTCATTGTTGAAGAGAGCCACTGGACATCTTTCTTGCTGGCCCACTGCTGCCACAGGATCACTTCCTGTCTGAGTGTCCCATAGGGCTCTGTCCTAGGCCTTTTCTTCTGCCTCGGTACTCTTTGGTGATCTCATCAGCTCTCATGGAGTCAGTGCTGATGATTCTTAGATCTGCTGCTCCTGCCCTAACCTCTCTGCATGTCTACAGCTGCTTGTTGGACATCATATTAACATCCAGAACTGAACTTGTGGTGTTTCATCCCCAGACTCATGTTGTCCCTTCCCTCCACTTACCCTGCTAATACTTTACTCCCCACTATCTATTCTGTGAACACCTCCTGGGTATTCTCTTGAACAAGATACTCTGTCCCTCTCTGGGCTCCCAGCATTTTCCCTGGTTATTTCCCAGGCCTAGAATGACCTCCTTTCTCACCTCTGCTTCCTGGCTTCCTTTAAGCCTCTGTCAAAGTATTACCTTCTTTAAGAAGCCTTTCTCATTCCCTTTCAGTTCTAGTGCCTCTTCTCTGTTGTTTATTTCCTATTTATCCTGAATATATCTTGTTTGTACAGTCATTTGCGTATTGCCTCCTTAGATTATTTACTCCGGGAGAGCAGGGAGTATACTCTCTTGCTTTTCTTTATATCCCCAGTATTTATCATAGTGCTTGGCATATAGTAGCCACTTAATAAATGTTTATTAATTGGCTGGCTGGCTATCTATTACTTATCTACCGTATATGGAAGCAGCTCTTTTGTTTGAATCAGAGAGTCTCGCATGCACAAAATGCGGAGGGTCTTCATCAAAACCTTAGCATATATACCTTTCTCCTTTGCTTCGTACAGATGGAGAAATTACATGCTGCTGCCCAGAAAGGGGAAGAATTTACATGGTTTTCATTATTTCTCTTATTTGCCAACTACATGCTGCTGAGGGTCAGTCATAAGAGGAAGTGACAGTTATTGGGTTTATTGTATTACAGAGAGGGATAGGGATGTTCTCTTTGTCCTAGAGTAGTCATTGTTTTTAATTCATGGGTGTTAAAGGTGGCAGTTGGGTCCATTACTTCAGTTGGCATTCCTCCTGTGTTTTCTGCCAGTCCCTTTGGAGGGATGAAATGGGAACTCCACAGAGGTTCTTTCCTCTCTTCTGAAGGTCCAAGATGCTGCATTACAAATTAACTATGGCCATGAAATCATCAAGTAAATTGATTGAACCTGCTTCCTAAATTCCCTGGTTTCTGGCCATTGTATAGCTGTATATGCCAGTTTGAGCTTTGAGCAGAGGAATAGAACCATATTCATCTTGATCTCAGGTGTTATTGGGATATTAGTTTCTGTGTCCTAGCACCATTTACTCAGCAGGACCAACTGTCATGGCCATGTCACTTGGAAGCTAAAGATCTCTCTTTTGTCATTGGCAGTTCTACCTGCACGACAGAGTTGGCCAGTGCCAGGGCATAGGTCAGCACTGTGTCTTATTAGAATGTTTTCTATATGGGAAAGATGCTTCCTCTATGAAAATCTGCTTTTTTTGTTTGTTTGTTTGGTTTTTTTGTTTTTTTAAGCTGTTTCTGGAAAATGCAGCCTAGCACAGTGCCTGGCACATAGCAGGCACTTAATGTTTATTGATTGAAAAGAATCATTAGCCTTGCACAGACTAGGAGCTAATCTTTTTAATGGTTCATCATACCCAATAGAATAATTCCATTTGGGGGTGGGATGTCCTTTGATATAGAGATCTGGATCTGATGTCAGAAAGACCTAAATTTGAATCTCAGCTGGTCACTTGTTACTTGACCATTTTTTTTAAAATGTGAAACGTGGATTGAACTCCATCCTCATGTAGGTAGGGTTCATTCTGAGCCGAGCAGTGTGAGCTGGACAGGAGACAGCTTACTTTCCATGACCAGAACCGGCATATTCAGATCATGCTGTATAAATAGCTGAGCAAGCCACAGTTTTGTTAGGGCATCTTGATTCTATAAAGTTAGTACCCATAAAAGGGAAATTCTCTTATTGATAGCAACCAGACTTCTTTAGATAATGAGAAAATTTGAGACACGTTACTATTTATCTACATCTCAGCTTTCTTCTCCCTATTGTCTCTTCCTTTATTTTCTCACTATCTTTCTCTCTTCCCCACCATTCACACATAATTTTAGTTCTGGAATTTAGTAAAGATTGGAAATGCCTTTGAATATTCATCTGTCCACTTCAACCAAACTGTTTGACTCTGTACAATTACCATATCCTTCATGTTCCTACATCTGCTTTTTATTGCTTGTATTGGTCCCTTATTCCTAACATGTTCTCCCTTCTTCCTTCACCTCTGGCCTCCCATTGATCTATTCTTCTAGGTCCAGGTGCTAGATCTAAATTAAGACCTGAGTATTTCTGATTTAAATTACAGTTATTCACACCCTCCTCAGAAGGGGTATTCCCTCCCCTCCTCTGAAGGGGAACGTTTTGACTTACTGTCTTAGCCCTTCCCCAGTGCCTAACATAGGTCTTATATTATTTAATATTATAGGGACTGGATCAAGGAATCAAGGAAAAACTTTTTTTCTTTTAGGAATCCATTGTAAAATTTGGTATAAGAGCCTGTATCTTTGATTTTACAACTCTTGGAAACAGTATTTGTTGTCTCTCAGTTTCTGTTTCTTTATGTGTAAAATGAAGCTAATTATATGTGTGCTACTTACCTCATAGTGCTATTGTGAGGCTCCATTGAGAGAATGTCAAGCCTGGTAGAAATTTCAGATTACTGAATGTCAGAATTAGAATAAACCTTTGCCACCTATTCATCCTCCCATCTAAATGAAGAAATTCTCCCAGAGGGAGGCTGAATCTCACCCAAGATTACATAGCAGGTCAAGAATAAAGTAGGGCCTGCAACCTGTGTCTCCTGATTTCAGGTCTAGGGCTCTTTTTACATCACAATTTCTTTTACTTGCAGTTAAATTTCAAATCCTTTTAGCTTCATTGAATATCCTAGTACCTTTTAAGGAATCTGCATTGTCTGAACAACCCTAATAATGGCCAGAGTCTAGGTATCTTTGGAGTAGCATCTTGCTATGATGAGAGAAGAGAGGTGAGATGTTGGAAGGGTATCAGTCTTCCCATTTTAGTCAGGTGAAGTTGAGGTTCTTTAGAGTCATAGAATTTCTGATTTTGGAGGAAATTTAAATTGGGTTACTTGTAAAAACACGAATTTCTTTTTCTATTTTATGTTTGGGGCCATCTCAGCTTTGCTACAAGACCTTCAGTAATGGAAGCCCCTTCCAGTTGTCCTGACACAGATAATATTAATTAGCCATGGAAATATTACTTAGAATCATGATTCCCCTGGGCATCAGTAGCTTTTGGCTCTTGGGGCTGGTTTATTTGAAATGCAAGAAGATGTGACGTATCATACTTGAATTCCACTCTTAAAGGCCATCAGAAGATGTATTCTGATGGAAGTGGAAATCTTCAACATAGAGAAGATCTAATTCAGATCCAGTTGATCAATGATGGACAAAATCAGCTACACCCAGAGAAGAAACACTGGGAAATGAGTGTAAACTGTTTGCATTTTTGTTTTTTCTTCCCAGGTTATTTTTACCTTCTGAATCCAATTCTTCCTGTGCAACAGGAGAACTGTTCCGGTTCTGCACACATATATTGTATCTAGGACATACTATAACACATCTGACATATATGGGATTGCCTGCCATCTATGGGAGGGTATGGAGGGAAGGAGGGGAAAATTTGGAACAGAAGGGAGTACAAGGGATAATGTTGTAAAAAAAAAAAATTACTCATGCAAATGTACTGTCAAAAAAATTATAATTATAAAATTAATTTAAAAAATAAAAATACTATAGTTCTAGTAAAAAAAAAAAAAAAAAAAAAAGTTGTCAGGACCAGCTGTTGTTCATGCTTTCTATGGCCTGTTTTGCTCTCCCCTCATCTCAGCTGGTGTGCATCACTTAAATAAACTCAATGACTTCCAGAAAGTTTTTTTTATGTTTGTGTATACCCAGACTATTCTTTCAAGACACTTCTAGTGCTCAGTCCAGTTTTCAGTAACTGGAACTTCAGTTGCCGGTGCTGTTATGTGATCTGTTTTTCATTTCCCCACCCTGCCACAGAAAAGGCTTTTTTCTACATCAGGTGTTAGGAGCCAACATTTGGGCTGGGGCAAGCAGTAGAGTGTTTAGAGAAACTTAATCTAAGTTTAGGCATTGTAGTTCTTGGGCCCAGAGAGATACTGAAAAGTCGGATCTATTTCTCACAGGTGAGAGGAGTGGAGTGACCTCAAATCCAGTCGTTCCTCTGCAGCAGAGCTTTGAAAGTAGTTCTGAGCTTTGCCTGCCTTGGATCTCATTGTGCCTAAAAAGACTCAAGTCAGTTCTTCTAGTCTCTTGTTTGAAAACTGTTTCTAATACAGTTAGATGAGGAATAGTGAAGTAAAGAATTGCTTCCTGAAACTCTTCTAAACAATACCCTCCTTAACAGCATGTATATAATACAGTAAAACCTTGCTTGTTTGGACCCTTTCCAAATCTGGAGGAACAGTTTGCTCAGAGTTAGCAAGAACAGGTTTACAAGGGTGCCATCTAAACCCCAGGAAATTACAAAATATAACCTAGTGATCTTCAGCTGCCTTAATAAAAGCATAGAGTATGAAGCAAAGGAACTGGTCATTTTCTTGTTGATGGTCCTGGTCATGTCCCATCTGGCAATATTTTGTTCACTTATGGCCATCCTGTGAAGGTTATTGATAATCTGGAAATAAATGTCCAGAAAGGGACATCCAGTATGGTAAAGGGACCTGAAGTCCACATCATATATAGATAGAGATGTCTTAATTGGAATAGAAGGGGTCATTTTCTTTAAATATCTGAAGAGGTATATTATGTGAATAAAGGATAATACTAATTTTACTTGTCTCTAGAAGAAAAGATAGATTGATAGATGAAATTTTGGGGAGGCAGATTTCAAGAAAATTTCCTAAGAATTAGCAAACAACTTGAATTGAACAAGTTAACTTTACTCCTGATTATACATTAGCTGACCTGGGCTGTGGCAATAGACTAAAAACTGAGAGTGTAGTTTACACTTTCAAGTGGCATGTTTGACTAGTCGTTATAAATTGCTCGTGACAGTTCTGAACTTTTGAGGTGATGAAAAGCTAACATTACAATTTAGTATTTGAAATGAGGAGGCAAAAGTTCCACTGAACTCTGTCCTGAACAGATCCCATCTGACATCTTGTTAAACATTCAGTTCTGGAGACATCTGAACAGTGACATGAAATTGGATCACATCCAGAAGAAAATGATCAGCATAGTGAGGCAACTGCAGACCCCTCCATTAGGGATTCAATTAAAGAATTAGTGATACCTAGCCAAGAAAAAATAAGACTTCATGGAGACAATCTGATCACTGCCATCAACAAACCGAAGGATGATCATGCAGAGTGAAAGGTGACACCTTTTCTGTTTGTAATGGCTAGAGAGCCTAAAACTGGCAGGTACCTGCAAAGTGCATTCAGCTACTAGACTTGCAGAGTGACCTCTGTATGCAGAAGTGTAGCCCGTGCCAAAGAGGCATCTTCTCTGGGATGTGCTTGGCAAATAGTTGTCATGTAGCTTCTGCATGGGGGTTTCTGATGATCAGAGAATTCACCATCTCTCGCTTTGGACAGGGCTAACTCTTCAGATGATCAAGATGACATCAAGCCTAAATTTCTTTCTTGCAACTAGCAGCCATTATTGCTGATTCTGTCTTCTGAGACCAGAGAAAACAAGTCTAATTCTTCTTCATGTGAACCTTTCAGTTAACTGGAGTCAGGGGTCCTGTTATCCTCTTTTCTGTGAACTAGCCAGCCTTTTTTTTTCTTTAACTAATTTTTAAAATTCAATTTCTTTTCAGTTCTGAATTTTTTCCTTATCCACCTCCCCATCAAATTGACTACTGAGAAGTCAAGACAAAGAAAGCCCATTATAAATATATACATATTTATACAGACATGCAAAACTTTTCTGTATCAACCCCATTCCAGGAAAATAAAAAGAAAGAAAATTTGCTTCAGTCCATTTTCTGAATCTATCAGCACTCTACCTGAAGTGGATAGTATGTTCTATCATGAGTCCTTTGGAACTGCAAAGGGTCATAGTGTTGATCAATTGCTAAGTCTTTCGCTCTTTGTGTGACATAGTTTCAGTGCCTTCCTCTGATGCTCTACAGATTACCAAAGTCCTTCGCAAATGAGATTGCACAGAATAGAACACAATATCTCCTATCTAGTCCTAGCAGAGTGTAGTCCAGAAAATCTCTTCCTCTTTCCTCTTCCTGGAGGTTCTGTTTCTCTTAATATAACCCAAGAAGGCTGCTGCATCGTCCTAATGATTTAAACTTGCAATGCACTATGAACTTCCAGATCTTTCTCCAGTCAGGAAGAAAGGATTAAAACACTACTTAAGTATCTGTGTACAAAGCTCAGTATACAAGTAAAAATATAAGATTATTCCCGGATTTTGTGGAGGATTGGGGAAAATACTTAGGAAAGGGTCTTTGAAGCAGTGGCAAAGCAGATGTTCATTGAATGCCATTTCCACTGGTAAAATCATATCAGTTTTGATGTTGGTCCATTTGGCAGGGCCAAAAACTTTGTTGAAAAGACCTTTCTTTTCTGGGTCTTTAGCTGTGGCTTGACTGTCTCTCCACATGGGCTACTTCTCAGGATGATGGCTAAGAGCACTAGGCTGGAAGCCCGACCCACATATCCTGGATAGTTCTACCTTGCTAGACAAGTTTTGAATATGGTTCTGGGAGATCAGGCATTTGGTGATAAACTCTTTGGTAGTGACAACTCAAGAAGAAAAATACAAAATGGCATGGAATAGGAGGCAAAAGGTTCTAAGAATCATATTTTTTAGAAAATCTACAAACTTTAATTTGACTACTGGTAGTCTAAATATGAGGTTCTTGTCCGGTGATTAGTGCCAGAACCCCTGAATCATATTGTCTCTAACATTTTCATAAATGAAACTGCAAAAAAGGAAGAAATTGAAGCTAAAAGGCTCACAGATATTCTTTGGAGGGAAGCAAAAAAAACAAAAACAAACTGATGGATTGATTTTATTGTAATCCCAAAGGTAATAAGAAACATTCTTTGGACATTAATCATTTATTGGAATACTTGTGATAAATATTGAAAAAAGACTATTGCAAACATTTGCACCTTATGAACCAACTTGTGTTGCAGAGAATGAGGAGATAGAGAAAGTCTATAAAGAACAGTGCACACTGTGATACATTATGACTTTGGAGTAGAGATGGAAATAGTTAAGAATGATAAGAAATATGACAACTATGCAACGCCCTCAAGCAAAGTTCATTCAGACGGCCAAAAGCTTGTAAACTACACAGAAGTTACATATCCAGGATAAAAAGGAAAGAAGTAAGGATTTATTAAATGCCTACTGTGTGCTAAGTGCACTGTGCTGAGCATTTTACCAAACATTATTTCACTTGATCCTCACAACAACCCTGGGGACTAAATGCTATTATCATCCCCATTTTTAGTTGAGGAAACTAAGACAAACAGAGGTTAAGTATTTTACCCAGGGTCAAATGGCTGGTGTCTGAGGTCAGATTTGATCTTCATGGCTCCAGACCTGCTTCTATTCATTGAGCCATTTTTTCTATCTCTACATCATAAACAGTTTCTTCGGGAAAACTTTAGGACACAAGCAGATGAACTGGTTGGAACAGTATTGATAACAAGAGTACTGGGCATATTTAACCCAGATTAACATCACAGACAAGAAAAGACTCATTATTGAATCGTCACTATTTTGGTCAACTGCATATAGTCAGATATAACTATACAAATAAAAATTAATATTTTTATAGTGCTTCCTATGTGCCAGGCACTATGCCAAACACTTTAGAGTTATTATCTCGTTTGATTCTCACGACAACTGTGGAATGAGGAAGGTCAGAGTTCAAATTCAGCTTCAGATACTTCCTGTGACCCTGGGTGAATCACTTAACCTTCTCTGCCTCCATTTCCTCAACTGTAAAATGGTGATAGCACATAGTAAGGTCAATAGAAATGTTAACTATTGTTAATTAACAGCCCTTCCCTCCCACTTCACTGGCTGCCCTCATCATTAAGTTGTTAGAAGGCCAGAATTTGATGTTTTCCTAATAGATGATTAATGAGGGGGGAAAATGACATTTTTTTCAAAAAACCTAAGCCTGAACTATTTATACAAATAATTGATAATGAAAAATAGATCATTGACAAAAGAAATTACTGAAAATCATTGTAATTATTTCATGCAAAAGTTTAGCTGATAGAAGTGGATTGCCATGACAGAGACCAAAAGAGCTCTAGAAGCAGCTAACAAACACTAGACTTAACTTGCCAGCTGGAGAGGAATGGTACCAGTATTGTAGGTAGTCTGTAAGCATTTATTTAGCACCTACTATGTGTGCGTTGGAGTGGGGAGGAGTGCTGTACTAAGTGCTGGCAATTTAAATACCAAAAAAGAGACTGTCTAGTAGGTTACTGTCTAATGGGGAAAGACAATACACAAAAGGAAATTTAAAGGGGCTGGAAAGCATGGAAGAGAAGGCTGAAAGTGCAGCTGGGGAGAAATAAGATGTCTGAGCTAAGCTTTCTCTTTAAGTGGAGCTTTAGAGTTCATGGCCTCACTCTTCAATCAGAGAGGCAGAGGAAATAAGTTAAAGAACAAAAATGGTGAGGTTATTGCATGAACTACTGACTGGTTTAAAATATAAACTTGTTTATAAAGTCTTGGGAAGAAGAATAATGTGTTACAAAACAATATTACTCTTAAAGCAAGGGAGAGCAGAGCAGTATAAAATTAGTTTAAAGAAAGCTAGGCAGGAGAATCAACTAAACAAAGTCATTCTGAGGGTATTTGGGGATGAAAATGGAAGAACCAACAGAAGAATATTGAAAGAGATCTGCCAAGATTTTGAGAACAAACTGTTTTTACTATTAAGGTATTCAATCTTATACTGGCTAAAAAGTAGATAAGTAAAATCAGTGGAGTAGATTAGATATAGAATGCATAGCAGTAAAGAAACACACTATTGTAATGTTTGATGAGCCCAAAGATTCAGGCTTCAGGGGCAAGAACCCATTCTGACAAAAACTGCTGGAAAAACTAGAACAATCAGGCATCCATCTCACACCAACATCAGCTAATATTGAAATGGGCAGGTGATTTAGAAATAAAAGATGATTTTTTTTTCCCCCCCCGCCTTAGGCTGGGGTTAAGTGACTTGCCCAGGGTCACACAGCTAGGAAGTGTTGAGTGTCTGAGACTGGATTTGAACTCCTGAATTCAAGGCTGGTGCTCTATCCACTGCGCCGCCTAGCTACTCCCTGATGATATCATTTTTTAAAATTAATTTTATAATTATACATATGCATGGGTAATTTTTTTTTTTAACAACATTATCCCTTGTACTCACTTCTGTTCCGAATTTTCCCCTCCTTCCCTCTACTCCCTCCCCTAGATGACAGGCAATCCCATGCATGTTAAATGTGTTATAGTATAAAGGATGATATCATAAGGAAATCAGGGGAGCATGGAAAATTTTACATGTCAAATCCAAGGAGAAGAGTTTATGATTAAATGAGAATCAAAGGAGATAAAATGGATAATTTTGATTGCATGAAATTTAAAAATTTTAGCACAGGCAAGACCAATGCAATCAAATATAGAAACAAAGTAGGAAATTAGGGAGAAATTTAAGCAGGTTTCTCTGATAAAGGCATCATTTCTCGAATATATAGGGAACTGAACCAAATTTATAAAAACTAGAGCTATTCCCCAATTGATAAATGGTAATAAAAGATATGAATATTTTCAGAAAGAGAAATCAAAACTGCCTGTAGTAGTCATCCAAAAAAAAAAATGCACTGAATCACTATTGATTACAGAAATGAAATTAAAACAACTTTGTGGTACCCACACCTTATACCTATCAAGTTGACCATCATGAGAGAAAAGGAAAATGATAGTTGCCAGAGGAATGTGAGAAAATAGGAATCCTTTGTTGGTGAAGTTGTGAACTGGTCCAACTGGACAACAACTTGGAAACTGTGAGAAAAATGACTAAACCCTGCAGATCCTTGGCCCCCTAGATCCTACTTGTGGGCGTGTGTCTCAAAGGAGGCACAACCAGGAAATTGCCATGGACACCAAAATACTCATGATGCAGTTTTTAGAAATGATGTGGAATGTCCACTAATTGGAATGGCTGAACTTGTTGTGCTCTTTGAATGTCATAGAATATATTATTGTTCTATAAGAAATATATTTGTGTGTGTGTACACACACATACACACACACACACACATAAGTATGAAGGAGTAATGATAAATATAAGTTATATAAATGTATAAATACATAGCTCACTGATTACAGTGGATAAAGTACCCAGTCTGGAGTCAGAGGACTCAGTTTCCTGAATTCAAATCTGGCCTCAGACACTTCCTGGCTGTATGACTCTGGACATGTCACTTCACTCTGTTCGCCTCAGTTTCCTCACCTGTAAAATGAGTTGAAGAACGAAATGGCAAACCACTGTAGTATCTCTGGGCAGAAAATCTCAAATGGGGCCATAAAGAGTCATATGTAACTGAAAATAACTGAACAGAAACTCTGTAAATATGAATATGTTTGTATGTCAAATAAATATGAAGAAGTCAGAGAAACATTAGAAGATATCCAGGACTACAATAATTCAGATGAACATAACAGTAAAATGCAATCCAACTCGGTTTACTAGGCCTGTTCCTGGCTCATCCTGGAACTTCCCTCAGCAACTCAGACTTCCTTGACCTGTAACATCCAATTGTCTATGCAACCTTTTCAACCTGGAATACCCCTTTGTAAGTAAGGCCTGTCAACTGGAGGGACGCATATTTCATGGAGGCAGCTCATATTCCCTCCTTAGTGATGTTTCTAGCTTCTTATAGGCTTTAAAGTCATTAGAATATAAGCTCTTTGCTGGCAGGAACCATTTTTGTGCTCTTATATTTATATCCCCAGCACAATGCATGGCATTCTGTAAGTGTTTTATACATTTATTCTCCCCTTCCCTTTCTATCTTGCATTGACAGTTGCTGCTACTGTTTTGTTTGCTTTTACTGGGCTCTTTTTCTTTGTTCCAGAGGAGACTTCACTAGGGAAAGGAATGTTTATTGAAGAAATGACTGGTATAAGGCATTAGTAAAACTTTTAAAAATGTATTTTGTCACCCTGATTTTTAAAAATGGAAAAGAACTGAAAAACCACAGAATGTTTTCAAGAATGTTGTGATGTGGACATTGTACTACATTAGAAATATGTTGTGGAAAATAGCCAATCAATGATTGATGGATTAAGTTGTGACTGGTCAGAAAGACTAATGGAGAGCCAAAAGTATGATTGAGGATGGTGCCGGTGGAAATCCCCCGGCTGACCACGAGAGAGAGACTGGAGGAAGAAGGGGCTTGGAAAGGCCCTTGGAAGGGGCTGGGAAAGGCCAACTTGAATGAAAAAGAACTCTGCTTAGGGGGGAGGTGGGGTGTGGTGTGCCATTAGGGAAAAACCAAGGAAAAGGGAAGCTCAACTAGGAAAAGAATGCCCAGAAAGGGAAGGGACTTCCTGAAGGTCACATGGTGAGTTGCTTATAGAATCAGGTCTTTCCCACTGCCATTTGTTTACTACTTCTTTATCTTCTCCCCCTCCCCCTGCTTTTCCTTTCCTGATAATTTTTTACACTTTGGGAGAACATTAAAAGATTGCTGTACTCCAGTCCCCTGCACACACGTGCACACTCACACATCCCCCTTCATCCTCTCCTATCCTTCTCAGGGCCAGCTCACCCTTGGCCTTGCTGCCTTGAAGCTGGTGTCCATTGTAGTCATGGCAAGAGCAGCTGTTTGGGAAGTCCTTGGTCTGTCAAGACCCATTTATCCTTAACTAGATAAATCTTCCGCATCCTCTTTGAGTGATGGAAGGGGACATTTTATGAGTAAGGGGACAGAAAACACTTTGTTTGCTTCAAGAAATCTGGATGGGAAGAAAAGGTCCTGCTGAGACCCATCCCAGCAGACCCCATAATACTCACTTTCTCCTTTTTGGACCCTCTGTTGCCTAAGGAAGTAGCTAACCACATGGCAGAGTGGGAAAGAACAAGGGGGAAATGGCTTTGTGGACCATGGCACAGTGCACAAATGTCTGACATTGGGTGAAGGGGGGAATTCGGATCTCAGCTTGTTGCTTTCCTTAGTTGGATGAGGAGGGAGCTGTGTTTCCAGACCTTTTCTGTGGAATGAGGAACGTGGGTAGATTTCTAAGTTCTCCTCTAGCTTGGACATCCTGTGAACCTTTGAGACTGGAATTCTGACCTGGTCTCTGTCACTGACTCATTATGTTCCTAGCTTCATTTCAGAGATGAGTGGGGAAGGGGAAAGGCAGGTAATGAGCATTTATTAAGTGTACCATGTGGTAGGCACGGCACTAAACATTTCATATTGCACGACAAGCCAGGGAGGTATATACTGTTATTAGCCCCATTTTCACAGTTGGGAAAACTGAGGCAAATAGAAGTGACTTGCCCAGAATCACACAATGAGTCTACAGTCATTTTTTCCCTGAGCCAATGGCTCCCCTCATAGTCTGAGATGTAAGATAACTGAACCATGCTTTTCCCACTCGGAGCTCTGGGGATCCTCCTGGTGACCCCCTCCATCAGGAGCAGAGGAGCCCTAGGCACTGGACTTATTCACACTGGGCACCATCACCAACTCGCAGACAATTGGATTTTAGCCCACAAGAACTGAGAGCAAAGCCTGGGGTCTCAGAGGCACTTAACTTGGAAGAACAGAAAGGAACCAGAAGCCAAGTTTCCTCCCTCCTGATGGTCCAGCCTCTCAGAGCTGACTTGTGTGTTATGGTGCTGCTGAGGAGGACAGGAGCCCAGGCCAGAGAACCTACAGGGACCTTGGGCCCAGCGGATCCCATGTGTGCTTTGGGTGACGTTGCTGTGAGGTGAATGACTGCAGTCACCTGTGTTTTGTGTGGTTTTGACTACTGAACTTGGGGAAGTATTTCCTTAAAGTAGAGCTCTATAATTTACATTTTCTCAGAAAGCAGCTGATTTTAGCACGTTACTTCATCTATCACCATAATAGCTTAATAGGCTCAGTTATAGTTGGATGGTGCCAGCAGGACAGATTAAAAAGTGCCATCTCTGTGTTGCTTTTGGTTTCAGATAAAGCCCCAGTAGACATGTGGTGTAATTGGTGAGGGGGATCTCTGTCGTCTCACCCTGTTTTCCACCCTTTCTGACTTTCCAGCCCACCACTTCCCTCCCTTTCTTCTTTTTCCTTCCTGTGTGAGTTAGCCTCCGATCACTTACATGCATTCCAAAAATTCCTTCTTGCCAGAAAGGCCGAGTGCGGCGGTCATCCGGCCCTTCCCCCTCCCAGAGAAGCCGAGTCGGTCCAGCTTGTGACTCTGCATAACTAACATCCTCCGGACCCGAGAGTCTGACTGGCACGGCGTGCTCTGGCAGTCGGCCGGCATTGCAGCAGGCAGGGGAAAGTAGGTCTCTCTTAGCCTCCCTCCAGAACCAGTCATTCAGGGAGCGGCTGAAGATCCAGGATTGGCTCTGTGGCCCTGACCAGCTCTGCTTCTAGGGCTGCACCTGCCTTCTGCACACCAGTTAGCTCAGATTAAACTCCTGTAACCTTAGGGATTGTGCTCCTTTGAAGAGAGAAAATAAAAAGGGGGCAGCCTTTGCACTAGTTGACATAACCCACAAGATTCTGGGGTAGCAGCCTTCTTCTGTAGGCGCTAAAAAGAGCCTGCCATCGCAATGGGTCCCTGATTTCACAGTGGTGCCCTTGGCCCGTGTGGCTCTTAGTGGCAAAAAGCTAGAGTCTGAAGGGCCTTATCCTCCCTCCACACCCCATCTGATCTTCCAGAAACGCAGACCGATCAGTGAGCTGGTTTGGGCCCTGGCACTCCATTCTCGGTGCTCTTCCCAGTGAACCACATTTTCCTCTTTTTCTCCACCCATGAAAAAGAAGAGCTTAGTTTTTTAAAAGCCACCAAGTGGGAAGGGGGAGGAATACTCATAGCTGAGTTCAAGACCCTCTGTCCCCTGAGGGTTTCCTTCTTATCTGATGTGCCACATGTGACGGTATTGTGATCTCTCAGACTAGTCACAAATCTCTCTCTAGTCCTAGATTTCTCTCAGAACCATTGGCAGACATTCCATGAGATTCAAAAGAAAACTAAGGAAAAATTAAAGATCTAGTACGTTGCATGACCCATGACATGTTATTAAGTATTTGTTGAATTGACAAGTAACATCTGAGCAAAAGGATAATACCCTGCAAACAACTGTGGACAGTTAAAAGATATACAGGACAAATTAGAAATAATGTCAGAGGAAAGGCACTAGAAGTAAGAGGACATGGGAAAGGCCTCTTCCAGATGTGGAATTTTAGATGAGGTTTATTTATTTATTTTTTTAATTTATTTTTTTTCTGAGGCTGGGGATAAGTGACTTGCCCAGGGTCACACAGCTAGGGAGTGTTAAGTGTCTGAGACCAGATTTGAACTTGGGTCCTCCTGAATTCAAGGCTGGTGCTTATCCACTGCGCCACCTAGCTGCCCTTAGATGAGGTTTAAAGGAATCCAGGAGGTGGAGAGAATTCCAGGCCTGGGGGAAAGCAAATGCCTGTGCTGCAGGTTGGGAGACGTAGAAGATGTAGAAAGGAGCTTGGTGAGCCAGAGAGAGTGTCATATGTGATCCTCAAGACAGGAGGGAGTTGAGGGCTTTACAGATAGGATGGTCAGCCCTAAGTAAAGACTTGGAGATGAGGAACAACCATTAGGCTATTGCAGGAGTCCAGGAGAGAGGTGACCAAGGCCTCTTGGGAGTGTCAGGGTCAGAGGAGAGAGGAAAGGTGAGCCGATGGCTGCCCTCTCTTGACATCAACCAGCCTGGTCAGGAGCACCTGTGGCCCTTCTACTGTCCAGTGATGTGACTGTTGTGCAAAGGAAGCAATGGCAGATCAAGTACAAGTGACTGGCCTGTCTTCTCAAAGCCGGTGTCAGAGTCAGGAGTCAAACCTAGCATCCCTCCCATGAACATTTCTGGACAGAGTGACTTGTCTGTGATTCCACAGTGAAAAACTAGGGGATCTCAGGGCCTCAGATCTAGATTCATTGCTCACCTTTCTGCCTTCACACTATACTCTAGTCCCGATCTTTCTTCCAAACACTTTGGAAATCTCAAATTGGACACCTCTTAGGCATCTCGGAGCATGCCCAAAACAGAACTTGTTAACTTCCCTTTCAACGCACCTTTCTCCAACTTGTGTTATTGTTGAGAACAATTACCCTGGCTCACACCCCAAGTCTCCAGTCTATCACCAAATCTCATTGCTCGTACCTTCACAACATCTTCCGAATGTCTCCTCCTCCCTCAGATCTTCCCCTGGCACAGCCTCATCACTTCCAGTCTGGTGTGGTCCTTCTTCCCCTCAGCTTCCAAAGTGATGTCTTCTCCACATCACCCCTCCTGACTCCTTCAGATCAACTCCGTGGTCTCCTTGTTGCTTTTCTGTGGCAGTAAAGCCCCTTGCAGATGGCCCCTTCCTGCTTTATTCTCTACCACGCATGAGGCCAGGAGTTTCAAACTCAGTAGATAGAGGGGCCATTAAACTGTAAATAAAGATCCTTGCAGACTGTATATGGACTAATTTCAAAATATTGTATTATCTAAATTTTGTTGTATTTATATTTATTTTTGTAAATATTTCCCAATTTCATATTCCACTCTAAGACAAAGCCCTACTCCCATGGTTGAGTTCCCTCCAGAGCCTACATTTTGTAGAGAGGCCCAGGTCAGCCTTCATCCTTTTCCCTGCCTGGCTTTCTCTAAACTTGCCCCATTCTGGAACTCTCTTCAGCATTTAGGATCTCCTTGCCCTGGACCATCTGGTTTCTCCTAGGGGTTTCTCCTGTGGCTTTCTCTACTCATTTTGGGTGTGGTACAAAGCAGCTTTATTCAAAGAGAAAGGGCTGGGTTGTAAAAGGCCTAGACAAAGTCCTCTTGGATAAGGGGAGCCTACAAAATTGTGTGTCCCTGTGGGGAAGAGTGACTTGCTCTAGTAGGCCCAGCAGGGGTGTAAAAATTGCAAGGAGAGAGATTTCAGCTTGATAAAACAATCATTTTTTAGAAATTGGTACTGTTCTGGAAAGACTTAGATGAAGTGTTGCTAAATGAAGTGAGCAGAACCAGGGGAACACTTTGTACATAGTAACAGCAAGATTCTGTGATGATTCAACTGTTGTGATAGACTTGGCTCTTCTCAGCAAGGCAGCGATTCAAGGCAGTTCCAATAGGCTTGGCATGGAAAAGGCCATCTGCATCCAGAGAGAGAACTAGGAGACTGAATTTGGATTGAAGCATAGTATTTTCACCTTTTGTTTGTTTGTTTGTTTGTTTTTTCTTTCTCATGGTTTTTCCTTGTTTTGATTTTTCTTTTGTAACATTACTAATACAGAAACATGTTTTAAATGATTATACAGGTATAACTTATCAGTTTGCTTGTTGTCTGGAGAGGGGAGGTAAAGGGAGGGAGGGAGGAAAAAAAATTAACTCAAAATCTTACAAAAATGAACATCAAAAACCGTCTTTATCTATTGAAACTGTTTTTCAAAACTGGAATGGGTTGCCTCTTAAGAAGATAATCTGTAAGTTGCTCGAAGTATTCAAGTAGAAACTGTATGTGTACTTGCTAGATATTGTCCAAGTAATTCCTGTGTTGGGGAGCAGGTGGGAAAAGATAAATACTGTTGACCTTCCAAGTCTCAAATTGTGAGATACACATTTGGAACTGAGCTTGTATTTCCCTATTCCATTATCATCCCCCAGAGGAAAGCTTTCCGGTCATTTGGTGACCAGTGGACAATCAGTCATGAACTGTCATCGGCTCCACCCCTGTTACTGGATGGGCAATCAGCTCTCCTGTGCTCAAGGGGTAGGGATGGGCTGTCTCCTTGATTAGACTTGGCTTCTTGGAGGCAAAGATTTTCATTTCTATCTTTGTTTCTCCAGTGCTTGTCACATAAGAGCTTATTAAATGCTTTTTTATTTGCGCTTTCAGTCAATAAGCACTTATTATACACCTACTATAAGCCCAGAAAGTGTTGTGGACCTCTTCCCCCCCCTTCTTTCCTTCCTTCCTTCCTCTCTCCCTGCCTTCTCTCTCTCCCTCTTTTCTTCTTACCACAATTTGTGTTGCATTTGATATTTCAACATTGACTGTTCATGGCCCACTGGCAAGTCACACACCTTCTCTGAGACTCAGTTTCCTCCTTTGTAAAATGGGATTGATGACAATGATGATGATGGTAAAATTCATTGCAATTTTATAAACTCTCCATCCCCATATAAATGGGTCTTCCTATACCTTACTCCCATGGTGAGGCACTCCTGTTAGTCAGTTGAACTCACTAAGCACTAACTCTGTGTAAAGACTATCTGGGACGAGATATCAAGGCTAGATAACACTTAGTCCCTGCTCTCATGTCTATCATGTTCTCAAGCTAACTCCAGGGCTAGGGAATACTAAATCTGTTTTATTCCAAGGAGAAACCATCACAGAGAGAACTTGTGAAGCTTATAAAGGGTTGCACAAGTGAATGAAAACCCTTTTAGTGCTTACTGTGTGCCAAGGACTGGAACGTGGGCTCACACCCTTCTCAGAACTCACTCTCTGTGTGACCCTAAACGAGTCATTGAGTCATAGTAGACTAGATGGTTTCTCTAAATCCATGGTCCTGTAAATGAGAAGTGAAATGGTTTTCATCCTTGGAGATCCCATTATGGAGAACAGCAATACTTGAAGGGGAGTGGTGGCCAAGGAAGGCTGCTTTGGTCTGGGAAATCATGTGGATTGTGAGCAGAACAATGTGGTGTTCAGTAGACGAGCCTTTTCCAGATGCATTGGTAGTGTGGATATAGTTAACAGTTCTTAGAGTAAGAAGTAGAATCAGGTATTGGGGGGGGGGGGGATTGTAGGAGGTAGGGAGGATGGAAAGAGGTCCAGGGTCACTCACCTGCTCTTGGGCACGGCCTTTGGAGGCCTAATGGGGCAGGAACAACCACCAAGCTAAAAAGTATAGGGCTGAGGAATGGGTTGGATTTCTTTCTCTGGTGAGTTTCATTGATCGGCTTTGGCTCTTTAATCAAATTGCTTTGTTGACAACTGCTTTCTAATATAGTAGGGGTACTTGTGTTCACACTGTATCCCCTCAGTAGGTTAGAATTTCCCGGGCCAAGGATGCATTAGCTTTGGGATCCCTCCAGATCTTATACATAGTAGGAATTTAAGTATCACCACACTATTGGTTTGAAAGAAATAAGGCAAAATATGTCAGAAGTAAAAGGGCCCTTAAACAGAGAATAAAGACGCTCTGAACCAGGATGGTCTCTCAGTTAGCGGTAGGCTTCAAGACTAGATTTTTTAAAAACTCCCTGTCCGGCATTCTTTCCCCTGCCCCTCCAAATGGTCTGTGGAATGATTTCAGGTGTTATTGAGAAGAGGAGTGTCTTTACTTTCACTAATCTCTGATATTCACCATTTCTTTCAGTGATGAACTTTTTGAAATTTTTTAGAAAGGGTTGCTAGTTTTTTGTTGTTTTTTTTTTTTTTACCAGACTGCTAGAGGAATCCAGGACACACAACTAAGAATCCCTGCATTATATATTACCAACTTCCAAATCTAGAAATAAATCCATAAAATCCATTTTACATTGTTTTATAGTGTAAAATTTGAGGCAGGGAGGTGGAGAGAGAGAGAAGAAATTGCTGAGCTTTTATTATCTAAGTATAGAAAACAGAACAGTCATTTGAGGTTTGCCAAAGAGAATGCACTGACTTGTGGATAGAGCTCTCATTGATAAACCTTCTCTGAAACTAGGTAATAGTAATAGCTCCTTAAGAGACACCTGACTACATCATCGGTTCTGGGTAGAAATTGAACTCTGTAATCTTCATAGCCTTCCCTCCATTGCATATTGAATTATCCTTCCAGCTGCACCTCCTTTTGAGATACATTTGTGTATCAGAAAATCTATGTCAGTTTGGTGCATCAAGGTGGGAGCCGATTGTTCTCGTCTTCCCCAAGCCATTACTAAATTATTTTCCCCCTACAAAGGCTTGTGCTTTACTTCCTCAGAACATGAATGGTTGTGCCATCAGAGAACAAATGGGGCAAATTATACTATGGTGGAAAGGCTTCCTTCAAGTACAGCCCCAGCAATAACAGACTGTGTTTGATATCCAAGGACCTACATAGCTAAGAAAAGACAGGCTTCGTGATAGGTTGGCTCTGGATCAGTAGACCTTGTGTACATGACAACCCATGAATCAGCATAAGGCATGGCCCTAAGTCCTTGGTGGCTTCCTTCTACTTTGACAGTGACAGGAATGGCGAGGGACAGAGAGCGCTTCTTTCCACAGTGTTTTGATTATCACCTATAAACACTTATTGTAGATATCTTAATGATCTGAACTGCTGTATCAGTATTGATGTGCTCATAATAAAGCCAGCAGACAAGTGAGAGGCTGCAGTCGGGGCTTTTCTTGGAGGGACAAATAAAGGAATTGTCAGAGTTTGTATTGAGGGCACAGAAACATCATTTCATGGGGCATTTGCTCACCTCAAATTGCATTGCTCATGATACGCCTTAAATATAATCATCGCTTATGAGTAAAATAGGGATCTCGCTGTCCCGTAAATCAGCCAGTTCAATTATTGAACAGTTCTGAAGAGAGAAGAATCTTTCTCTTTACCACTGCTACCCTTTGTGAAGAGTTCTGGGGCCACAAAGAACCAAAGGTGACCCTCCCTGCCCCCCGTCCTTGAAGACAACTGTCTGGTTTTCCCCTAAGTTTCTATCACAATGTCCTAAATAAGCAGCCGTTGCTACCTAGTTTGGCATCAGAAATATGTAAAAATCTTCATCAATTTCACCATCACTGGAGATCTTCAAGTTGTGATTGGACTCGTACATTTAAAAGTATTATCAGGTTCCCTCCCCAAAAAAACACTTAGAATTGATAATTCCTCGAAGTCATTTCTTTCTGTGTTCTTTTGATAGATCAAAAAGTATGGAAAACTGGAGAAGTGGGGGTGAGAGGCTGTGGGCTTTTTTACCAAATAGGGTCTCTATTTGATGTTAACTTGGAACATTTACAAAATTGAACTCATCATCCTTCCTCCAAAAAAATCCCTTCCCTGTACCTCCTTCCAAATATCCCATTTCTATGGATGGTAATACCATTCTCCCCTCCCCCCAAGCTCCCCTTCAACCTTTCCGTCTAATCATTTCCCAAATTCTGTTGATTTCTCTGCATTTCTTTCACGTGTCCCCTCAGCCCCATCACCCTCATCTATAGATGGGAAGAGGAGAGGCTTAGGAAAATCAGTGGCCACTCTGACCTGGAAATGGTCATGAAATGATTTGGTAGACTCAAAATAGGTCAAGATGAGTTGAAATGTTCACCAGTCAGAATGACAGAGGGTGGGGAGCAGGGATGGCAAAGGGAGTTTGAAATCAAAAGTTTTAAAAGACAGTATCTGGAATGGGAAATAGCCTTGAAATGCATTAATTCTGCTTTTTAAATCTTTTTGCTGCTATCATTTGTAGATGAGCTTAATTTCTAATCCATCAAGCCGTCCGTGGTAGCAAAGATTTAATTGGAAAGAAGAAAAAAAGAACTTGAGCCAAGACACCAATTCTGTGTTACAGTATATGAGATGATCCACGACCATCCTTACCATCTCTGCAGTGAGGGGAGGAAAGCACAAGAACACAGTTTTAGAATCTACTTCAATGCTAGGCATCTTACTCAGCTGCCTTCTAATTGCTTAACAAGAAATAAACTTGGAAATTGGTGGGAGGAGCAGTAAATTTGGAGTCAGAAAACACAAGCTCTCTCTTGACTCCTTGTTCGCTTTGTGGCTGCCCACAAGCAAGCTTAGGGTTACAGATGAAGAGTTGGAGGGCTTGTAGTCCAAGGCTGTGGAGAGACAGGGCCGTGGAAGCATACGGCGGGATCACACGGAAGGATTCTGGAGGGTCACCCCATTGTCACATTTGTGTTTAATTCTTTTTTACGGATTTGGACTGTGTGGAGCATGTGTCACTTCTGACGAGTCCAACCATCTCCGCTTAAATGCCTTGCTCAGGGTTGTTCTGGGAGGAATGGAGCTGAGATTTGAACCCAGGGCCTTTGGTCCCCATTCCTCTTTCCACTTCACAGTCTCTCTATCTGAAAAAAAATGAATTGTTTGGTCTGTATGACCTTTGTATCTTGCTCTAACATTGCATATTGCTTGCATGGCAGTCATACTTTATTCCCGAGATCCCTGACAGGCAGTTTATTTTTTGTTTCTGTAGTAAAACAGGTGAATAAATTGAATCTCAGAGAGGAGAAAGGACTTTTGCCCAGAGTCTCCCCATCCCACAGAGTGTTGAGCTTCTGCTGCTCCCCTCTGATCCAACCCCCCTTATCTGTCTTCCATCATCTGTCTCTGACACTGGACTGTGTGGAATGAATGGCTCATGCTTCCCTCGGGCTGCTTGTCTTCTCCGGGTTATCTGGGTTATCACTGGGCCCTCATCTTGTCAGCACTGTTAAGTTTGGCCTTCCGCAGGAAGGTTTTTGTTTTTATAATTGGCATGTAATTAGTGGTTGTAACAATAGTGTGGGCCAAGCAAATGATACCTTTCCCTAAATTATGCTTAGGTGTTAGGCAAGATGGTCTGAGTTGCCATCTTAAATGGCAGCAAGATTTCATAAAATAAACAAAACTTCAGGTTGAAGGAAATATTTTGTGGCTGATTCATCAGTGCTGGAAAGTGGGACTGAGATTCTCATGTGTCAGTGTCAGCCACAGAACTGGTGGCAGGACTGCACTTTGTATAATTTCTTGACAGCTAATTTCCAGTTTGTTCTTAGCTATAATGAGGGGTGTTTATTTTTTAAAATTGCAGAGAAGTCCTGGATTTTCCTTCATTCGATGTCCTTGTTGTCCAGAGACTGATTGACTAATGCTTGCCAGAAGCATCTGAGAAACTCCTGGCTCAGCCTTAAAAACTGAGGGACGTGAAGGGGATTGTCCAGAATGCCTCTTGTGATGTGCCATCGTGGCTGTGGGCCACTGAGTTGGACTGATGTAGTGTAGTTCAGGGCGAAGGGAGTTGGCATTCAGAAGTTTTGGGAGCTGGTGACTGGAAGCAGCCTTGGAGTGCCAAGCAGAGGGGCATCTAGGAAAAGCTTATTAGGTGTCATCCTTCTCCTTACTATTCTTCATCCATGTTCTTAATGTCCATCTACATCCCTTGCCCTCCATCCATCCATCCACAAGCCATCCCTCATAAAAGATTTCATTGAAAGGAAAAAAAAGGATGTGAATAAAACTGACCCTCACACCAGCTATGTCTTATGGGGCAGGAAGTATTCCTCAGCAGACTCTCCCCAATCATCCTTACTGTCTCTGCCCTGAGGGAAGGGAGGTGCCAGAAAACAGTTTTAGAGCTAGAAAGATCTAGCATTCCAAATCTTTCATTTGACTGCTAAGGAAACTGAGTCCTGGAGGAGCACATAACTGCAGTTAATGGTAGGGCTAGAATTTGAAGTCAGGCCTTTTGACTCTGGCTCTTTTGGAACCCCGCTCTTCTTGCCATCTTGCCCTCATGCCCAGAGTAGACAAGCCGCACCGAGATCCATTTAGTGACATTCCTCCTCCTGGTGGTACTC
This sequence comes from Sminthopsis crassicaudata, assembly GCF_048593235.1. Lineage (NCBI taxonomy): Eukaryota > Metazoa > Chordata > Mammalia > Dasyuromorphia > Dasyuridae > Sminthopsis > Sminthopsis crassicaudata. The sequence continues at coordinate 639,377,340 of NC_133619.1, read as the reverse complement.
TTCCAGTATGGCCCTCCCTGACCCTTCTCTCCCCCTCCCCCCTCCCCAGATGTCTCATTTTTCACAGGGGATGCTCCTGGACCTCAGCCTTTAATGTATCCCTTTTCTCCATATATCATGGCTACTTGAATGCTTGTTTTCCTCCCCTCCCCCCTTCTCCATTAGGTTGCAAGCTTCTGGGAAGTAGAATAGAGTCCCTATCATCTGTCTTTGGGACCTTGGACATGGTGACTATTTCTTGCCTGTTTGTTAAAATGAATTGAAAATGAGGGAGTTGCTCTCCATTGTATCTAGACCACAAAGTTATTGATTATGGGTGCTCCTTGACTATCTTTTGTCTTTTTATGATTTGTAATGGAGCCATCCTTAACATTTCAGTCAGTACCAGCAATCGACTTGGAAAATATAGCTTTTCCTATTGTAGAAGGTAACTCCGCAGCTGGCCTCCAGTGGTTCCTCATGGGGCAGCTGTGGGCCATCCCACAGGTTGTAGCTCTGGCAGGTACTAGTGCTAAGCAGGAACAGCCTCTGGTTTGGGAGCCCAGGGATGAGCTGCGTCCGTGGTCGGGCATGATTGTCACCAGACGGGCCCTTTTTCAGCCGTAATTACCATAAAGGAGCAGGATTGGAAGGAGGAAGTAGCTCACAATGAAAAAAAATTGGAAAATAGCCAGTGAATCTGTGGCAGATTCTAAACATCCTTATGTCGGTAGGCTCAGTCCTGGGATCTTGGAGCCAAGCGTCTCAGAGCTGGGTATAGGAATAATACTCGTCTACAGCTCCGTGCGATCATTGGCCCATGTGCCAGCGCAACCTCTGCCTTCAGAGATGCCCTGTTCTAGACCCTAAGGGAAAGCACCCTGGTTCTGAGGTCTTGAGTTCCATTGTTTTCTGGGGTTTGCATCCCTGAGGTGTTTTCTCTTTGGACTTCATTTGGGAGGGAAGCTCTGAGCACCAAAAAGGCCAGACCCGGCCGACAGTAGTCGCCAGTAGCCCAGGCCAATTGCCCTTCAAGGGTTTACATTCAGGGACGGCGCTATGGCCATGAAGCACAACATGCACACAGATTGGTAAGTTTTTAAATACATAAAAATTAATTGAGATGGGCAGAAGCGGGGATGAAAAAGGAACTAGATTCTAGGCATGGAGGCTGGGAACCATACGTGAGTTGGGGGGATCGGTGTGAAAAGAGCTAATGAAAACCGTGTATGTCATTCATTAAAACCTCTGGGTTACCCTCAGACCATTTCTGGAGAAGCTCGGCTTGGGGGAGACGGGAGGATGTGGCCAGACCGTAGAGGGAGGAGTTTTGTTCGTCATGTGGTGAGGACCCCAGACCCGGGAGGGCTGTCCGACAGCGTTGAATCCAAGGTTCTCAGTGCAAGCCACCTCCTTTAGAGTCAGGGCTGGAGGCTGTGTGCTGTCCTCTCAAGGGCTGGTCCATTAACCCTTGTTTTCTCTGGGGTGAAACCAGTCTCTGAAGCTAGGCCTGTCCCATGAGCAATTAAAAGCTTTTAAGCCAAGAAATTGATGACTTCTGCTGTGGTCTACAAGTGGTCTGTGCTTGGGATCCCACCTGCCATCAGAATGGGGGAGGGGGCACAGTGCACCAGAGCCAGCCAGCTCCTGGCTTTTATCTTGCCTAATGCAGGCTTTGTTGTGATTTAAAGTGGTGACACTTGTCTCTCGGAGACTGGAGATCGACTCCAGGGTCTGAGACTCCCAGCAGCAGCTGAGCTTTTCTCTGGGCAGTGGTCGTAACATCAGATGGTCATGTGCATTAGCAGCTCAAAGGGGGAAGGGGGGTGGGAGTGGGCTCATCAGCCTCTCCAAGGACAAAGTTGATGGAGCTATCCAAGCAGGAACCCAACGGAGATGGTGTGAATTTGGATTTCTACCTTTGGTTTTCCTTGTGTCTCAAGCAAGTTGCTTTAAATCTCTACAGGAGCTTGCACCCCTTCAACATAGTAGTTAGTGCGACAGTTAGCTCTAGTTTAGAGGAGGACATTGAGCAGAAGCTGGTGATCAGCCATGGGCAGAACGGCCTAACGGGGGCCGAGTGATGCCCCTGACCTGCCAGCTCCTCACGCATCTCTCCCCGAGCTGCTGGAATGCCAAAGTAATCGATTGACTTTCTCCCCTCAGGGTTGAGTACCGAAGGCATCTACAGAGTGAGCGGAAATAAATCTGAGATGGAGAGCCTTCAGAGGCAGTTTGATCAAGGTAAGGTTTGTGAATTCAAAGCAATATAAACTAAAAGTAGACTTGCAGGAACTGGAACCTGGTAACCAAAACTTCTATGGGAGGGGCTGCCTAAGCCTGGCAGCCCTCTCCGGCCAGACCCTCCTGCAGAAAATGGTGAAGTCCTCCCCTGGGCCGAGTGGGGTGCTCTAGAACTCCAGGGCCAAGGAGGCGGTGATGATGATGGGCACCGAGAGCGTACTCGTGACCTGAGTTCATGTTGTCCACATCCTTGAGGACTGGCTCAGACCCACAGGTGCAGGCAAGCCTGTCTGACGGCAGTGAACACGATGAGTTTACTGGGTGAACCTTGGAAATCTCAAGTGGTCGGGCTGAAATCTAATGGAGGACCCGGGGCTTCTGAGGTTTGGGGTCTCTGGGGTGTCCAGAAATTTTAGTCATGGTCAGTTTGATGAAATGAACAAGACCAAGACCATCAGAAGCATAGAGTCCATCTTAGCCGTGCTGCTCGGGGAAGCTCCTTCTAAGACAGCCGAAACAAGGAGCCCCTTGCTCCAGTCTCCAGGCCTTGGAGCCTCTGGCAGGGCCTGGCCTTGTGGAGGGTGCCCCCATTAGGGGGCCCTCAGCACCATGCATGCCCAGAGACATTTGCCCCGCGACTCCCAATTCCTTCTCTCTCTTGATTCCAAACCCTTGGCAGTTCGGCTCTAAAGTTAGCAGGGATTCTTCCTGAGCTCCCTGAAGCTTTGGACTCTGCTGGTCACTCTCCCCTCCTGCACAGATATTCTCATCTTTCTAGGTTTGGGAGACACTGCTCTGTGCTGGCTTTCTTCCTGTCCTTGCGACTCTTTGACTGGATCTTTATTCAGGTCGTACCCACCCATTGTAGGTGTTCCCAGCGGCTCTCTCCCGAGGGCTCCTCTTCTCTCTGCCATCTCGCAGGGCGATCCCATCAGCTGTGTGGGTTCAGCTGTCTTGTCTACGTGGGTGATTCTCGGAGCTTAAACATGCCGACCAGTCTCTCTCCTGAGCTTCAGCCTAGCATTACCCAGGCTCCCCCAGCGCCCCCATTCCCTCCTTCCGGTCCCCCAGCCTCACTTAGCTAATCTCTTCTTGCCTCTGACTCCCCAGTTGGCCTCCCTTCTCCCCTGCAGGACTGGACTGCAGCAGCTGCTGGCGGGTCACCAGCCTTAAGTCCCTCTGCCATTCCGCCACCAAAGTCACTTTACTAAAGCTTAGGTCAGATGCTCTCCCCCTACTCTGCGCTGTCCTCTTTTTTGGCCTGCAAAGCCTTTCACCTGCTGATCCCTCCTACCTTCGGCCTCCTTGTTCTCCATCTTGCCCATTGACCCTCTCATTCCTTCTCCCTTGTGACAGCCAGCTCCCGACTTGGAGACTTTTCATAGGCCGGGCCCCCATGTTCCTGTTCCTGCCTTCTTTCAAGGCTTAAATTCCATCTTCTGCAAGAGGCCATTGATCACCCCCCCACACACATGGAGCCAGAGCAACCCCCCCCCAACACCAGCTTCCATAAGTGCCCCCCCAATAAAGCAAGAACTGCCTGAAGGTAGAAAGTGGCTACTGCTGCTCATGGGTTGGCTCGTTTGCCCTTCTTGTATCCCCACCGTTTAGTCCGGTGTCTGGCGCATCGTGTTTAATAAAGGTTTGTTGTCGGCTGACTGGCCGGCTGCCAGCACGGTGCCAGGCTCCAGGGGTGCCAAATGCAGGCAGGGGGACAATCCCTGCTTGTGAGGAGCTTTCGTGGGAACGGGCTGAAAACACAGCACGGGAGTGTAGATGGAACAAGGGGGAAAGATGTGCACGGATGTGCCGAGTCGTGGGGGAGACACGGGAAGGCCTTTGTGCAGAGTTCGCTGGTCGAGCCGTGTCTTACAGCAGGAGGGCAGGCCGGAGGGCAGGACAGCCAGAGGGCCCCACGGCCACACACTGCCCCCTTCTGCCCATCTCATGTCACCCTGAGTATGTGTGTGTGTCTCCCTCTCTCTACTCTCTCCCCCTCCCCTCTCTCCTCCCCCCATTGGCTCATGTCATCCTCTCCTGTCCAAAGCATCCTGTGTGGGCTTAGCTGCCTTGCTTGAGCCCCCCTGGAGCGCTGGGCTGAGTGAATACAAGGAGCTCCTCCTCGGGCCTCCTGTTCATCCTCGCCTCCCCTGACTGGGTCCAGACACACTCCTCACCTCCCCCCTCCTCCCGTCCTTCGCTGGGCCTACTTCCTCATTTCTGAAGCACGTGGACTCTCTCGGTTGCAAGGTCTCTTCTGCCCCCCAGGGACCCTGTGTAGTCTGAAGGCACCGACAGGATGGGGGGCCTTGTGAGCTGGCTGGGAAAGGAGGCTCTCCTCCTGGTGAGAGCTGATGTTGAGACAAATCACATGGCTGCTTGTCCCTTCCACAGCCCCCTGCCCTCCCAAAAAGCCTTGCATTTGTCACAGAAATGGAATAACTTAGGACCTGTGTGTAAGAAGTGGACTCTGAGCTTGGTTCTTTTTTTCACACCAATTAATTGATTTTTCTCTGAGTCCTGAGCCGATGACCCAAGTCGGATGGAAGGCGCCCCCTCAGAGTGACCAAGGGATGAGCTGGGGCACAGGTGGGATGGGAAAAGCCCTTGGGGCCTTGGCGCCAGAAGCCACAGGTCTGAGTCTTCGCCCAGCTCCATGGTCCTGCCAGCCGGAAGGCCGGCCCCTCTCTGTCCCCCCTCCACACTCTCTTCCTTCTCTGCCGGGAGCCCGCTCCCACCTCCCCTCCTCTGCCTCCTGGAGTCTCTTCCTTGAATTCTCAACTTAAGCAGCATCTTCCACCTGACGCCTTTCCCTGTCTCCCCAACTGTTTCGGCTTGAAGCACGTGGCAAGTGCCCGCACTTGGGGACCTCACCTTGGGTGGCAAAGATGGAGACGTCTGCTGCTTCCCAGCAGGTCAAAGTCTCTCTGAGGGGCAGGTTCCCGGTGCAGGCCCCCTTGCTGGTGCCCAGGACTTGGGGGCCGGAAACTCTGCATTCTGGGTCTTGAACACAAAGCAGCAGAAACCCCGGTCGGGTGACATGGGCACAGGGGTTCCTCCCTGGGCATCTGGGCCACCAGGACTGGTGGTGCCGAGGAAGGTGGACCACGGGTCCGGGGAGAGGTGGTGCTCTGGACAGACCGCATGGGTCCAAGACTGCAGGCTGCCCCAGGGGCTAGCCTGGCACAGGCTGCTTCCTTTGCTGTCCTCCGGCTCTGCACGCAACAGTCACCCTCCTCGGTGGGCTCAGACTGTCTCACACCTGGCACGCAGTGCCCTTTTCCTTCGTCCCAGCAGCCTGGTATAAGCTTGCTATTTGCATATCTCTTGTTTCTTTACAGACCACAACCTGGATCTGGCTGAGAAGGACTTCACCGTGAACACTGTGGCAGGTGCCATGAAGAGCTTCTTTTCCGAGCTGCCGGACCCCCTGGTGCCCTACAGCATGCAGAACGACCTGGTGGAAGCCCACAGTGAGTGCAGAGGCAGACCTGGGGGGAGGGGGGAGCTGGCTGTGGGTCGCCCAGGAGCCACTCCAAGGCCAGAGGGGGCCCTAAAGGGCAGTGCTTCTATACCCTGGCATCTTGTCCCCTCCTAGAAGAGTCTTCCTCTTCCCTTTGCGTCTCCCACTTCACTCAGTCCATTTCCCAAACACTCAGCTTGCTGCCCTGATCCTGGCACAGCCTCAGTCCCCTGTCGTGGAGCCTTCGAGAGGGGACGCCTTCCCTTCCCAGGACTGGTGCTTCAGGCCTGCTGTCTTCTGGCCAGTCAGGGATGCCCTCGTGGAGCTGCAGTCAGACCAGGGTGACACTGCCCGCCATTCTTTGTGGGGTGAGGGCTAGGTTTGGCGCACCTCTGGTGGGTCTCGTAGTCTCCATCCTTCGGACTTTGAGTTGTTGCCTTCTGGGAAGTTCTTCCCCATATCCTGCAGCAGTTTGTCATTAGCTGAGCCTGCCCCCTACTTCAGCTCTCCCTCCCCCATTTTCGTGGCTCCCAACCCAGAGGCAGCTTGGGATGACGGAAGGCGGGCTCTCCACACAGACTGTCAGGCTTCCCTCCCTCAATGGGCAGGTAACGGAGCCGCTCACCAGGAAAGATGGCGACTTACTCAGGTGGCCCCTGGCGTGGCTAAGACTCATTCCGGTGGGCTTCTCAAGGCCAGGCCTCCCTGGCGCTCAGTCCTCTCCAAGGTCACAGTGTGAATCGATGTGGAGCCATCGATTTTAGTGTGACCTAGGGGAGAGCCCTCGCCCAAGAGGCAGCACAGGTTGGGTGGCTTGACCACAGTCCTCGGCCCACCACAACATCGAGCCACTAAATGATACCCAAAGAGAAAGCCAGGCTGGCGTGCTGGGCAGAACCAGCAGACCTCGCCCCCACAGGGCCCAGGTGACCAAGACTGCCTAGGGCTCCCTTTACTTTGTCCCTTCCCAAAAGCCCCTTCCTTGGATGTTGAGGGAGGAGCCATCCCTGCCTGGGGCGGTTTGGTTAGAGTCAGGCAGAAAAGAGCATCTTGGGCCTCTTCCAGCCTAAACCTTGTGGTGCAGATAACTAAAGTGAGGCCCACAGAGGGAGAGGGGCTGCCCGGGGCCACGGGAGCTTCGGGGGCTCAATGAAGTCTAAGCACATCAGTGAGGTTAAAGGGTCAGGGAATTAACAGGGACGCTTGGACAGCTGATGTCCAGGGCTCACCAAAGATGCCATGAGATGGGGGCAAGAGCTAGCTCGCAGCTGGAGGAGCCGTCCCTTCTGGGAGCCCCCAAACGCAGCCGGGTTGGCTTCCAATAGGCCTGCGCTGAGCTTGGGGCTGGAGGGGTCCCTGGTAGTCAGTAAGGAATCTCTGCTCCCTCAGCCCTCACCCTTTCCCAAACAACTTTCTCCTCTATTAAACTCAAACCATTTAAAAGGCAAGGTCACAGAAAAAACCGTGAATCCTGGGTTTGCCGGGCCGGCTGCGGTCTTCAGAATGCCCTTTGTGGGCAGGGCATTGGCTTCCCTTTTCAGAAGAGAAGATGGCCCCTGGTGGAGGGTTGCCACAGCCGGCAATTTTAGAGGCCAGGATTTGGACCCATTGCTCAGACATCCTGGCCTGGGTTCTTTGCATCATGTCCTCTTGTCTCTTCCTCATTGAGAGAGAGGCAGGTATTGAGTCACTCAGTGTAAGGCTTGCTTTCTTTATTTTTCCACCTGAGTATCTTTCAGAAGTCAGTTTTGCTACATCCTGCTCAGATGTCAAGTCAGAAACATTGATGGAGCTCTTAGTAAGTGCCCGACTAAGTGCTAGGGACGCCAGGAAGGGCAAAAGTGCCACTCCTGCCTTCAGGTAACTCCGAATCTGAGGCAGCAACATAGAGCTGCGTGACACGTGTGCACGGTGCCACGGGAGCTGAGCTCAGACTCGGGAGCCCGGCCTTGCCTTCCCAGGGCCCTTTCCGACCCTCACACTCAACACGGACTTAGCTCCTCTGGCGGGTGAAAGATGAAATGACTAGAAGCAGAGATTTGAGCTTCCGAGCATTTTGATACAGTGCTCCATGTCAGCATCGGACTCCTTCCTCAGCTTAAAAGGTGGATCCCGAACACGGGGAAGACAAACTTTTCTTCATTAAAAACAACGAATCAAATAAGAACAATTAATTAAAAGAAAACAACCAGGATGTAAGATTAGGTCTTCTGAGTTCTAGATGAGGAACTTTGCAAGTTGAGAGAGGGACAGCACAAGTACAGTTCTCTGAATTCAGAAAACGAGGTGTCCCACTCCCCCCCAAGTGTCTGCAAATAATCAAAGGAACATAGAAACAACAGCTGTCGAGCGCAGAACCAGTTTTTAGATGAGGTCTATACGTTGCATGAGCTGTGCATCCCTCTTGGTCTGACCGGGTTGCCTTCAGCATAGCCGGGGTCCTTAGGCGCCTCTAAGCAGCAGGCCGGGCTTCCTAGCGAAAGCAGATTTTCTCCCAGTTCATACAGTTGAATAGTTTTCTCACAGAAATAGGATTGACCCATATAATTGAACAGAAGGGGAATTGAGCTGGTTTTAGATTGGACTCCTAAAATGGAATTAGTGGGGCTCACTCATTGCCCATAATTCTCTCACCCCGAACACATTTCCTAGATCACTACTTGACTCAGCATTTCCTGCCTGGGATTCTCCTCCCTGAGCCTCATGCCTGACAGAGAATAAGCACCTAAGAAATGTTGATCTGACCACTCGTCCTTGAGTGAATAGCTTGAACCCATCTTCAGACAGTGATGTCTCCTCTTCATGTTCCTCACAAAGAAAATCGGGGCTCAGAAAGGCTATCTATCTGAACACAGCACTTAGGAGCAGTCTGCTTCTAGGGTCCAGAGCAGGGCTGCTAGGGTGGGGCAGGAAAGTGGGGATCTGATGGTCAGGGGAGTTAGGGTCCTCTTCCCTAGAGGTTTTAGCTCATCAGACGGGTGTACAAAGGGTCCACAAGTGGGCTGAGGCAGGCCGTTTCTTGCGTCTTTTCCAGTTTCCGAGTTTCTTCTCGTCTTTAATCGGTGTATCCAGGCAGCTCTTGACTCTTTTCTGTTCCTTACAAACAAGATCATGGATCTAAAATCCCTTCTCTCTTTAGTCGTCCTTTCTCTCTTTTCCCTTCCCATGTACATCCCGTCCAGTGTCCAGAGGAGTAGCTATTCCAGCTGGATTTCAAGCTGGGTTTAGGGAACATAAAATGTTTGTGTCAGTAACCCAGCATGCTTTCTATACACATTGCTGAGTGAGGAAATAAAGGCAACTTTTTAGAACTGAAAAGGTGACTTCAGATTGGCACCAGAGATGGAAAGGACCTTACGTGATCAGTGTTTAGACAAACATAAAGGGTTAATATAGGAGAGAATTATAGAATGTCAGAGCTGGATCTGAGTGAGGGGGGAACCTTGCAAATCAGAGACAGAACTCAAAGGGACTTAGAAAAATGGATTGTCCATGGCATGTGAGAGCTAGTCCACCTAAAATTCAGCCCCAAAGAGGAGACGGGCCTTGCCTAAAGCTGCAAAGCAATCCATTGGCAGAATGGAGATGGGAACCCTGGTGTTCTGGCTCCCACCTAAATGCCTGTTAACACACCATAATGTTTAGTTAGCTTTTCTTCTGTTATTTAAAATATTCAAATTATCCAAAAAAGCTGAACTCTAAGGCTAGAGAATAGAAGCTAGTTGTCAAGGATAAAATACCAAATGGTCCGAAGTGCCAGAGCCGTCCAAATGAGCCCGCCCGACCATCCTTTCTCAGCCTCTTTCTAGCTTTCATTCTGCAGTTTTATCCTTGGAGCCGTCCTCCAGGAGAGTGAATAAAAGGGGTCAGACTTTTTAATGTGCTCCATTGGAATTCCTTTGTAGTTATCAACCACACTACCAGGGAGCTTTGTATTTGTTCCATGTTTCTCAAAGTCATCCAGGATCCCCAATCTTGTATGTTCTTTCTGGGGAGATTATTCTCGTGTGAACGAGAATTTCCTTATCTGGGCAGAAAGACAACGTGCTCTCTGCCTGGGGATGCACGTCTCCCTGGGCAACGTGATGAGGGAAGAATGGCTTTCTTTCTAGTAGGGAGAGCTCCTGAATCGTTCATTATTGTGCAGCCGTGGCCAGAGAGCCCCAGCCCACAGCGCTGCTTTCAGTGCTGTCAGACCCAGGCGGGGATCCCAACACAAAGTGGCCCCGTGGCTCCATCCCGTGATGAGTGGGTGGCACTGGGGGAGCCTCCGCCTGCCCGTCCGAGAGCAAACACTGGCCTCTGCCCAGCTTCCCAGGAGGTCCGGCAAAGCTGCGCCCTCACTTCTGGTAGCTGCCCCGGGGGGCCTCTGCCATCGATATGCTTTCACCACCTTGGTTCCTTTTACTTTGGCAGAAATCAACGACCGGGAGCAGAAGTTACACGCTCTGAAGGAGGTGCTAAAGAAATTCCCGAAGGAGAACCATGAAGTCTTCAAATATGTCATCTCTCACCTGAACAAGTACGTGGGTGGGGCTCATCATCTGGCTCTTCCCCACTCGGAGTGTTTCCTGTGGTTCTTGACTGATTGATAGACCACTGACGCTCTTGGAGTGGAGGGGTTTTCTGCTTCCCCAAATGCTTCCCTTACGTACCCCTGTGAAGTAGGTTTTAGAAATGTTATTTTCCAGATTCGTTGGAAGAGAAAACTGAAATGAAAAGCTAGACTGCCTCTCCTTGGTCATAGAGAACGGGTGTTGGGCCCAGGACCCACCCCGGGTGCACTGTCTGTGGGATGCTACTGGCTGGCTCCTGGGAAGTTTGGTGTATCAGAATTTTAGTCCCAGGCTGGGGGTGAAAGTGTGCTGTGTCTCAGTGGTCAAGAGCTCACTTTGCCTCAAAGTTGAGAGATTTGCCCGTGTCTGCGATCAGTTAGAGAATCCCTCTGTGATTCAGAATGGGTTCGCTCTTGGTCAGGCCCAACTGGCCTCTTCGGATGGATGGGGATGCTGGCCTGCCATCCCGAGGGGTCAGAATTCTCTCTGTCCACAGAGAGGATGGAGCGACCTCAGCGGTGTGTGGAGTCCCCTTTCCTGGAGGTTGTGGAGGAGCTTCCAGAATAGGAACAGGGTGGCTGCCTCCGGGCTTTCTGAGTCCTATGGTCAGTGGGAGCAGCTTCTCCCCAAAGCTCAGTCACCATTCTCTAGGCCCCAGCAGGACGAGTCTGCATTCTCTTCCAGGGACCAGCCTTCGGTTCCTTTGGAGTAGACCCCAGTCTGGAGGTTTCTCTTTTCCAGGCCAGATGTGCAAAGTTTTTTCCGGCCATTCCTCATAAGGCATCCCTTCTGCATTCTCTTGGCCGATCTCCGGATATTCAGCAGCTGATCAGTGTCCTTCCTTAAACCACCAAAGGACTGAACCTGCTTCTCCAAAAATGGCGTCTTGCAGGGCACAGGCCAGCGCACGGGCACGGCCCCTGGCCTAAACACTTGATGCCTCAGGTAGCCAGGGACCTGGCCACTGGTGGTGACCTCTGAGCTGGTGCAGACCTCCCGATCGTTTCAAACACCTCTCAAGCCATGGTTTATGCCACTGGCTTACTCTTGCAAGAAAGTGGATTTTTTTTAATCCAAGTAAAGGAATTCACATTCATAGCTGCTAGATTTCATCCTCCTCGATTTGGCTGCTGGTGTAGCTACCGAGGGGCTTGGAGATCCTGACCTGTCCTTCCTGGCTTTGTGTAACTGCAGCCTTGGTGCTTTCATCTCAGTCAGTGAGAGGAGCCAAGCAGGACCCCAGAACCCTCCACAGGTCCTCTAGCCCAGCCAGGCCCACACTTCCTGACACCTTGTCCCTACGGCTCCCAGGAGAGGTTCTCCCTGACCCATGAGGTTGGCCTGGCGTGGCCTGTGCGCCCAAAGCTGCCTTCAGCTGACTGCCACAGCCCTTGTCTGAGCTTGAATCCTCTTCAGTCACCCAGAGCATTGTTGAGATAGCCTTTGTCCCCCACTCTTGGGGCTCACAGAACCAAGATGACCCCAGCGAGCTCAGACCCCGACAGCCCAAAGGCTGCTCAGGCCAAAGCCCCCACACAGTGAAGGAAAGCCACACAGTGGCTGCCATCTAGGGCCTCCCGGGGCCTTTAGAATCGTCTCACTGCCTTTGCAGTCTTGTGGCAAGACTTCACTCGCATTTTGGATCATGGGGTCTCCCTGGCCTTTCTCTTACTCCTTTGAAATCTCTTCTCTAAACCCATGGGCTGCGGCTTGGTCTTGACCAGCTTTTATCTCTTTTCCCATCACTCACTGGTCACTTGTCCCCTGCCACCATTTTACTTCATCCTCCTTCATGAGAATTGGGTTTAAAATCCTCCTGAAGGATCGGATACCCCAGGGCAAGGCAGAAAGCCAGAGCATATGCACCCCCCCCCAGGCCGGGCACACTGCTCCTCTGGGTTGCCCAGGGAATCCACATCCTCTCCTGACACGGAGATTCTTCTGTTGCTGCAGCACTGGTTCTCGTCCATGCTCCTGTGCCTGCCCTCTGCCCACCTTGGATGTTCAGTCCCCTTACTGGGCCTTTGTGGGTCTGATCCCACTTAGGCTACAATAACAAGCCTCCTCTGCTTTAGGGCCTCCCATTGGTCTTGTGCACAGACATCTGAGCTTATGGGCCTCCTCGCTTCCTTTACTGGTCTGCCTCCACAGCTTCTTTTTGAGATTCTGACTTTCTAAGAGTTCTTTGTTTCTAAGGGAAAGTAGACAAGGCCCTGGACCTGGATTCGAGATAACCCAGACTCCAGCCCCACCGCAGACACTTAATTCCTGGACAAGCCATTTCACCTCAGTCTACCTCAGTTTCCTTCTCTGTAAAAAATAGGAGGATCCCAACCATCATATCTTGGGGCTACTCCTATTTGTAGAATTCTTTGCAAATATTGAAGCACTGTATAAATGCTCTCACAATGAATTTTCCTGCTCTGAATCTGCCCTTTTCTTCAGCCCTTGCCTTCAACCCGTAGCAGTCGGTTGAAAATACCACATAGGGTTTCTGGTCTGTTGTCCAGGATTTCCATTCTTTATAGTGCTTTCTTGGTGCACTCTGAAAAAGGGGAAAGGGAACATGAATTTATTAAGTGTCTCCTGTGTACAAGTAATCATGTCGTTTGATCCTTACGACCACTCTGGGAGGTAGATACTACTATTATCCCCACTTTATAGCTGAAGAAACTGAGGCAGACAGCATAAGAGACTTTGCCCAGAGTCGTCTAGCTAGTAAGTGTCTAAGGAAGGATTTGAAATCAGGTCTTCCCACCTATGTGAATTACCAAAAGTATTTCCCGTACCCGTCCCGCTTGACACTTTTGTGTTCTCAGCCTTCCCCAGGAGACCAGCATGCTCTCTTGCTATTATCAGAAGAACTACCACCTTGGCCACCGCCATTCCCCATTTTCCTGTTTCTCCCGTCACAGCCCCTGTAGAGCCACATGGTGGTTCTTGGCAGGCTGAGCGGCTGCCCCCTCCCTAGGGGGCCCAGCTCCCTGACCTTTTGCTTTGCTGTAGCTCCAGGTTTTCAGTGGCCCTTCTTGTCCTCTTCCTCTGCACCCATTAGAATTTTCCTTCCTCCTTCAAATCCCCCCTTCCCCTGCCGCCTTTTTTCACATGTAAGCTCCTATTCTTACTTTTAAAAGGAAGGTTTCATTCTGTCAGAGAAGCAGGGAGAGGAAAAGCACATTTTCAGCTGCTCTCTTCATCATGCCTCAGACCACCCTTCCACTAGCGATAACAAAAGGCGACTAGTGCACATCCTGTGCAGATCACCCCAGTATTTTGCCTGTTCTTCATACTTGCTGGAATCAGTATCCTCCATTCTCGGTCATCCTTGCCGGTAGCTTACGCGGCGCCTGCTTGGAGAATTCCAAAGGAATGCCTTGGGTTTCTCCGGCCATGACCGCTGTCTGCCTTGCCCTGTACCTCAAGACCCCTGCCTTTGCAACCCATTTCTCCTGCCCCCTTTGTGTGGAAGCCTGCAGGGGCAGTCACCGGCAGCCTCAGGGAGGCCATGGACTTGTCCCTCAGCTTGCCTAAGTTTTAAAAAAGGTTGTAGGAGGAGAGCCGGGTGGGGCAGTGGATAGAGCACCAGCCCTGAAGTCAGGAGGACCTGAGTTCAAATGTGGTCTCAGTCACTTAACACATCCTGACTGTGTGACCCTGGGCGAGTTACTTAGCCCCAATTGCCTCAGCAAAAAAGAAAGGCAGGAAGAAAGATTGTAGGGAAGAAGGGGAAAGAGAATTCTCTACTAAAAGTGAATTTTAGAGCCCAAGATTTACCTGGAAAGCCTCAAACCTGGGACCTTGTCATGGACCCCGGCCTCCCCTTATATGACAGAGGAGGCCTGTGGCCCGAGGTCACACAGGACATCTCAAAGAGTTAGAAGCCGAATCCTGGCCCTGGGCGCCCTGGGCTAGGGGTTTTCCCAGGGGGCTTCTGGTCCGCCCCCTCCTTCCTGCCCTACCATCTCAGAAGGAGAGGCTTCTCCAGCAGCTGTCAGTGGCTGCCGTGCGGCGGCACCCCCACTTACACTGCTCTTCAGAGGGTGCCCTGTCACAGCGGAACCGAGGGGTGAGCCCATCTTTGCTAGCTCCAGACCGTGCTGTTAGCAGCGCTGCGAGCCCTGCCACGTAGAAGAGGCTCGCTGTGGCTCTGGGCACTGCTTGGGCCTTCGGGCTCCTCATCCGAGGGGTTCGTGTTGGAGCAGACCTCTGTGTCCCCTGAAGCTCCTGTGATCGCCCTCGGCTGTTCCCCTGGGAGTCGAGTCCAGCCCTAGTGGCTGCAGAGCCCCTCGCATGGAGGAGGCAGGTGGGCAAACATGGCGTGGGTGTCCTTCCCCCAAGGTCAGGTGCCTCCGACCCCTAGGGCGGGTTTGTGCTTCCTTGGGGATGATAACGGAAGGGCTCGTTTCTCCCTCCTACAGAGTGTCGCGCTTTGTTCTCCGCCAGGAGTACTGACCACGGCTTTGTGTCCTTTGCAGGGTCAGTCACAACAACAAGGTGAATCTCATGACAAGTGAGAACTTGTCCATCTGCTTCTGGCCCACCTTGATGAGACCGGACTTTAGCACCATGGACGCCCTCACGGCCACACGGACCTATCAGACAATCATTGAACTCTTCATCCAGCAGTGCCCCTTCTTTTTCTACAATCGACCCATCGGCGAGCCTGCCGGGGCCACGCCCAGCTCCCCCTCCTCGGTGGCTCCCGCCCTCCCCTTCCTCACCTCCACCCCCGTCATGAGTCAGCCTTCCCCCCCCCAGTCGCCTCCTCCCACGCCTCAGTCCCCCCTGCAGCCCCCCCTCCCGCCCCAGCTTCAGGCGGAGCACACCCTGTAGAGAGCCGGCTGCAGGGGGACATCGATCCGGGCTGGAGGAGCCTTGGGCGTCGAAGAGAACCGAGGCCCGGCCTCCAGGGAGGATGGGGCAACTTCTCCCCTCTCCCCATCTTGCCGACCTCAGCCGGGAGGGCAGCGTGTGGGCAGGGGCCGGACTGACCTTTGACACCACGCTGACTTTGGCTCAGAGGGACCCCTGGCGGTAGTCGGTGCCGATGGGCTGTCTGCGGGCCGCTCGGCCTGACAGCTTGTACAGAGCTCTCTGGGCTTGTCCCTGGGCCAAGCCCGAAACCCTGGAGAGCAATTCCTTTCTCCCTTTTTTCCTCCCCAACCCCACGTTCTTTCTCCCACTGTAAGGAAGTGTGGTCTTGCCGGAACGCCGGGCTTCGAAGGCAAGAGCTCGGCCGGTCCGGACAAAGGGCAGAGAAACGGCCACGCGGATCTTTCTGACTTCACCGGGTCCTAGTCCGTGGCAGCGACCCGCCTTCCGAACAAAGAACACTGGAAACGAATTTTTAAAAACACCAGGGAAAAAACACAGAGAGACCTCGACTTTGGGTTCCGCAGCTCCCAGGGGCACGGAGACCACGGGTGCTCTGTCTCAGGCCCACGGCGCCGGCGCCTCGCTGGAACCTCGGCGCTGAGCAGCCCTGTCGGGCCTGGGCCGGACTCGCACCTCCCTCGGGAACGTGGGCCGTGGCTCCTCCGATGCCATGTGTGCATGGGAGACGGGGGAGGGGACCCCCAAACACTACAGTGGAAATGGGCTACTCTGGCCTCATGCGGCCGGGGGGCTCCCACCCCTTTCCTGGGTAGCATCCAGGTACCAGCCCCTCTGTTTGCGGCTCCTAGTGCCGCCTTTAACACTAATGGCCTGGTGCCGGCCCATTGTGGAAGCCCAGGGCTCGGGATGTCACATAGCACCCCAGCCTCCTCTCGGGGCGCCCCGAGCATGCCAGCCCTGTATAAGAAGTCCCTGGGGCCCCCCCCAGCGGCCTCCTGCACCCCCCCTTCCCCAGCAGCATCAAGGCGCAGGCGGGGGCCAGGCAGCTGCCAGGGCCGCATGTTGTCTTTGCACTTTAGGAAGCCAGGATCTGTGGCGCGGGGCGGGCAGGGTGGGCTGGGGGAGTCAGCTGCTGCAGTAACTGCCCACCCGTGGCACACGGTGCTCGCAAGAAGCATTTCCTCGAGTCCTGTAGCCTTATTCCTCAAGAAAACGGACGTGTCAGATGGGCGGGGCGTTGTTGACATTGGGAGCTTTGTCTTGGGGTACTTGGGGGGGGGGGTCGCAGCTTTGGCCCCTCCCCCACCCCATCACTCTTCTCGGGTGGGTGGGAGGAGGGGCCTGCTGTCTCCAGTCTGTGTTCTCTCTGTGCCTTCATCCGCTGCTCTGGCACCTTTGGCCTAAGGCCTCCGTGAGGGGCCGGCTCCTCGCTGAGCTTTGGGGCAAGCGTAGCGGGGTGGGAGACACCCCCAGGAAGAGGTGCTGGATGCCTGGGGCCTTCCCCTCCCCCCAGGACCCTGCAGATGTAGCTTCCCCATGGCCTTGGGTGATGAAGTCGCATCGTGTCATCATGCGTCCGTCCCCCTCGCCCTTTCTTGCGCAGAGCCACGCTTGTTTGAAGGAGACACCAGTTCCCAACATCTCTGAAGCGAGAGGAGCTGGGGGTGAGAAGGGAAGCTCAGAAAGCTCCCCTCCCCGCCCCCCAGCTCCGGGCCCCCCTTCTGACTGCACGTCCAGGCCCCAGCATTCCGAAATAACCCAAACAGAACCCATCCGATTGCACGGGGGCCGAACCTTCTCTGAACTGAGATCCATTCGCTCCGGCACGTGGGGGTAGCTTTGGAGAACTGTGCAAAGACAAGCCAGGGCTTGGGGTTTCCCTAGCACCAGGGAAGCCGTGGGGTTGGGGGATCAAGGCGAGCTTCCTGGGACCCTGCTGTCCCGACCAGGCCCACCTTTAGTGCTTTATGATCCCAAACTTTAACCCTTCCCACGGCCAGGCAGACCACGCCGAGCATCCTTGTCCCCATTTTAGAAATAAGGAAATAAAAAGCCTTGGAGGAGTTTAAGGGACTTTCCCATGATCCACCAACTTCCTGCTGATAGATCCAGGCCTGGAACGCCGGTCTGACTCAGTCCTTTGTTTTCACTCCCTAGATTTGTAGATGATTAGAGCTGGAGAGTACCTTAGAGACTATCTCTCCTTTACAAATAGGGAAACTGAGGCCCCTGAGGTTGCAGGGCTTGCTCAACTCCTGCATGTGTGGCACCTGACGTCCAGCAGTGGATTCAGTGACACCCCCCCCCCCCAAACACACACACACACACACATACACATCCCCCTCCTGGGGAAGCTGGGCTTGGGCAACTTATTGGCCCCTTTGCTCTTATCACATGTTGGCACGGTGGTTCTGAATTAGACTGGTCTGTCCACTTTTCCCTTCCCTCAGATTTGGGGTTTGGTCCCCCAGACCCCTGCTGCCTGTCCCTGGAACTCCCAGAATTCCTGGAGGCCAAGATGGAGACAATTTCAATCTGGGGGAACGCGGGTTCGAGAGCTGAGAGAGGCTTGGAGGCACTGAGCCCAGGCACCTGACCGGCCCATGAGGGTTCTAGGGCGGGGGGACAAGATTGCTCAGCATCTGCCAGCTTTCCTTGCTCTTATGTTCTTTAAACAGGAGAAAACGTAGAGATGGGCCCTCCCCCAAACGCAATTCCAGAATACTCTTTAAAATCATGTCCGAAAAGCTTGCCTTTTGTTTGAATCATGTGAGAAGGATGCAGGCGGGAGGAAGTGGCACGGCGCATCCTGCTGATTGAGGGCCTTCCCTTCTGGTGCTGCTTACCATCCTTTTCGTCCTCACCCCCTCTTAGTCACATCCGTGCTCCCTGTAGCCCAAAGGTCCCAGGTGTGATCACTGCCTCCCCGGGTCCATGCCCTTTCGCCACTTGCCCCCCTCATATTGAGCAGAGATGTTTCCCATTCAATGTAGTCAAGACGGCCTAAGTTATTGTTTTCCGTAAAGAAAAGATCTTCAAACTTCCCTGTGTACATTTAAAAAAAAATCTGTCTCAAGATTGTATGGGAATAAAACTCGTTTGAACCTTTGGAATAGTGCTGCCGCCGACTTATTTTTCTGGTACTAGTATTTTTCACATGTTAAATGATCTTTCTATGTGTCGAATTAACACATTTTGAGTTTTCACAAGAAAACAAGCATACTAAATGGTATTAAAATGTGTTAGTCCAGCCGTGTGCCCAGATTCAATGTCTCAGCAAACATGGAGAACTGTATGTAAAGAAAAGTATCCCGGTTATTTCTTTGTATCGTTAGGGACGTAACCCAGTACAACCCTTAGTTAGTGGTGTTAGGAATGTTTGCTGCTCCCTGCCCCCAAAGAAATTTTTTACACCATGTTTTTTTCAGACCTAAAAAAGCAATTCGTGCATGGTCATAAATGCTCTGCGACAGACATCTCCAGCTGAGGTCATTTTTCTTTCCAGTTCTGGTTTTTTGTTTTGTTTTGAAATCATGTATTTGCTACAAAGTATTGTACTTGTCTCAATGGGAATGGTGTAAAAACTGAACAGGCCTTATGTGACATGTATCATAGTTAATAAATGAATCTTGTAAAAAATTAAACCAGAAAAAGAAAGTTGCGAGCTGCCTGGGGGGTCTCGCCCATCTCCTCTCTCCCCTCTCGGCCTGGTGGCCGAAGGACCTTTCTGTGGGGAGGAATGCTACCGATGTCACTGGATTTCCGGGGCGGGGGTCTGGGTCCTGTGCTCTCCACCGAGTTTGGGGACGTGCCTGCAGCGCCCGGGATCCCGAACCCGTCCCAGGCAGAGAAGATGGCAGGGCGCACCCCGTGGGTGCCTGGGAGAGCATGGCGAGCGAGCGTCCCGGGTGCTGGGGATACAGAGAATGGCCCTCCCGTAAAGGCAGGATGGAGACAGGGTACAGGAGATCCGAAATGTTGCCACCCGGTGCCAGGCCCGAGTAGTTGTTCCAAAATCACCTGCGTCTCCTCCGGGCAGCTCTGGGTTCTGAAGGCTCGCCGATGGACTGCCAGAGCGGGGAGAGGATGGTCTGTTCCCTGATGCAGCATTCACGCGCCGCCATCCTGTCCCTCGGCCTTTGCTCCTTCTGCCTGAACCAGAGCAATCATGGGTCTCCCCATGGGACTGGGCTCATCAGCCCTGGAACCAACTGGTTCTGTTCTAAACAAAAAATGTGGTTGCCGCTCCCCACACCCGCGGTACTGTCGTCCCCCCCACTTCTGCAACAGAATAGCGAGCTGAACCCCATCTTTGCCCATGACATCCCTGAATCCCTAACTTGCTGAACTCGGGCGCCCCTTCTTGGACCGGCTTCCCTGGCCCCGGACTAGTTCATTTGCGCAAAACTTGGTTCTGCCCGAGAACAGGGAAAGCCACAGGCCAAAGCGATTGCGCTCAGACCCCGGTGCGAGTTCGTTTCGGCCTGCCCGGCCCAGTTTTGAAAAATGGAAATGTTTTGAAGCTTAATTTCCTTACTCTGAGTATTCTTTCCACTGGTCCAGTCCTAAAATAGCTCTTCCCAAGGCTGAGACCCAGGAGGTGGGGGAGAGTGGAAAGGTGGGGTTTTTGTTTTTTTTGCTGAGGCAGTTGGGATTAAGGGACTTACCCAGGGTCACCCAGCCAGGAAGTGTTAAGTGTCTGAGGCAGGATTTGAACTCGGGTCCTCCTGACTTCAGGGCCGGTGCTCTCTCCACTGCGCCCCCTAGCTGCCCAATAGTACAGCATTGTTCATATTTCTTCTCAGGCAAATAGAGATGTGGACTTCCGGTGGGGGATTTCCCTACAGGGAGTTTTTAATGCTCTCTCCAGAGAGCAAACGAGGAATGGAAGTCTCCCCAGGACCCACAAAGCAGTGGTTGATGCCCATCCTCTGGGGACACAAATGACACTAGCCTTGGATTCAGATATACAAACGAATTTGTACAAAACCTATAAAAAGCCGTTTCTGAGGGAAGCACCAATAATTGGGGGCCAGCTCTGCTGCTCCGAGGCCTCACAAAGACCCTTCGAACCCCGGGCCGTTCTCCTGGAATTGGCCTGACCCTTGTCGGTGTCGAGGGGGCCATCGTCCGTTTACCATCCTCTCACCAGTCCACTGGTCAGCCCGCCTCTGTCTCGGTGGTCCGACAATTCTGATTTGTAGCATGTAGAAGTCTGCTGGGTTCTTCCTCTTCCTCTCCATCTGGGTTGCCTGGAACTCGAATTCCCCGACAAAGGTGGTCTTTCCCGGGGTGTTGTGGTTGTAGAAAAGAGAGACCCCCATTCAGGACTAGGGAAATGCCACGTCTCAGTGGCCTCCGCCAAGAACTTAAGTTAGAGAAGGCCGTTCGCGCCCACAGCTCCCTACGCTATTAAATCTCAGGGAAAGACAACAGAAAAATCACTTGCCTAACAGTCGTCCTTTGGTCCAACCCCTGCAGCCCCGGACCCAAAACGGAGCGCAGAGTTACCGTGGGACAGGTTAGTTCTCACTGGCCTCTAGGGTGCAAGCGCTCCAGTTTCCTCCTCTGTAAAGGGAAGGTGATGCTAATAGCCAGCCCCTCCTCGCAGGGACAGTGGTGTCCGGCTCGGGGGTGGCTACAAGCACGGACAAGAGAAGGGTCTGCGTCAGCAGCGATTGCAGATGCAGAAATGTCTCGTTTCCTGCAATGCTGAGAGACCAGATTGTAAATCTCCCTAAATGCTGATAATAAAATAATATTACACAACACCATGTATAATTTAATTTCTGACACTAAATGCTAATAATATGCAATATTATAAAATAGATACTATGGAATAATAAATATATATGATAATATTCATAACAAAATAACAGTAATAGTCTCCCACAATCTAAATGCTAAGAGAGCTCTCCTGGGGCTAAGGACAGGGATGGCAGCGGGGCCTTCCAGCTCAGAAAGGAGCCTCGGCTGCCTGCAGTCTTGCCTCTGACCACGGGGTGGCGGGGCCGTTCCATCGTCCAGCACCTCCGCTTTGGGAGAACTGAGACGTCCCGGAGCGCCATCCCCACCAAAGAGGAATTGGGAGCTGGAAGGGCCGAGCTCAAGAGGAGATCTCTGATGCAAAGGTGGAAGTGACTCTCGTCCCCGCGGCAAACTCGGCATCCCCGCTCCTGTCCGACATTCCCCCCACAGTTGTCCTCTCTCTCTTTGCTCCCCTTCCTCCTTCCTCTTCTCCACCTCCTTTAGCCTCCTTCCTAAAGGACAACCTCTGACTTAAAGCGAAAACCCT